>NW_010127442.1:0-5641 GCF_000699245.1 Pterocles gutturalis | reverse complement strand
AAATTAAAGTAAAAAAAAAATAAAAAAAAATTGTTGCATTTTGGGTGTGGGGTGCCACGACAGATAAAAAGCCACTGTGCAGCTGCCTCATGTGAAACCATCCAGCTGACCACTGATAAAATTTATCACAGGGGCACACATATGAATGAGCAGCTTAGCAAAGCAGCCTGTGGTAAAACGTGCAACAGCTCAGTATCTAAAGGCATGCTGCAGCTTGACAACGGAATGGTGGCAAAAAGAGCTAACAACATGGGCTTCTACAGTAGGAAATCTTCTCCTGTGGGCCATTGGGTTTATTCACTAGGCTCTTCACTGCTGTTTTGTCCCCAGACCTGGAGCAGAGGGGAATAGCTTGACTTGCTGCTTTGTCTGCAGCACACCATGGGCAATGCAAGAGCAAAACTGATGCCAGCACTCGAGGCAGTCTGATGCTGGTCTTTTGTCACTTAACAGTTCACCTCCTGCTTCCTGTGCTTATTTATTTTTTTAAAAAGTGATTTCTGAACTTTGCCTTAAAAACAAGACTTGTCAGAGTACATCTGACCTCACAATAGTCAGAATTTCACCAAAACATCCTGATCAGGTGTTCTGATGCATTCAGAAAAGCTCTAGAAAAAGCAAAATGCAGTGCAACTTCTTCCACTAAATGGAAATATCGTGTAAGGTTTCTCTTTCCGTCTCCAGTTGCTCTTGCACTTCTTGCTGTTGGAGGAGGTAGACATGACACGTGGATACCTGACTCCATGTGTGTATTTTTAGCTCCATTCTCCTGGGGTCTGGAAGCTGTAAAAAAAATAAATTTAAAAAAAATATCTCCCAAATCAAAGTGAAACATCCTCTTGTTTAAGGAAAAAACTGGATTAAAGGAGCTGTTTGGAACAATGGAGAGCTGTAGTGTTAAGCAATAGCATGGGATGGTTTGTGAGAGATCGGGCATGGATTAGGAGCGATCGGTGAGTCATACAGGTTTTGCTCATATGTATCTGACACTCCTGAAAGTCTGCTGATTCACTCTGGGAAGGACAGGTTCTCCTTTCTCTTCTGCTGACATTTATAAGCAGCATAAATGGAAATGGTAGTATTTTGCACCTGTGTCGCACATGTGTAAACGACTGTAGGAAGAACACAGCAGCTGCAAATCAGGTCCAGAGAGCTGAAACGAGAAGAAGCAGAAGGTTCATAAAAGAGCATAAACTAAAGACTATTGCCAACGTGGACAAAGAAGAGAGAGAAAAACAGGGAGGAAAAGGTCAAAGGAAGCGAGAGAGAGATAGGCAGAAACTGGAACCAGGTTCACAACAAAGAAGACGATAGTCAAAAGGTTTTTTTTTTTTCTTTTTTTTTTTTTTTTAAATGAAACCATCCACAAGAAAAAAGCAGGTACTATTAACATGGAAAAGGGACAAGAACATGGAAAATGGACAAGAAGAGTGTCCTTCCTTTCCCAGACAAGCAAAAGCCAAACCCCTCACCAACCACAATATTGTAAAGGCTACAAGTGATTTTAAAAAAACCAACTGAAAATACACTTTTCAGGTATATGATTGCAGGGAAGTTGTTTGAAGGGATGAGACAACATGACCCCAAGAAAAAATCACACTGGGAGCTGCTCTCAGATTTTTGCTTGGTGTGCATGCTGCTATCACCAAACACATTTTTGGGGTGATTGCCCCTTTGTTGCCTTTTCTTGCTGGTGCAGCCTCTGCTGTATTATGTGGGGTGTTTGTTTAGCATCCTTAGTGCTGCTGATGAGGACCCAGCCTCTGTCCCAAACAATCAGGGAGGTACAAGAGTGGAAATGCTGATTAACATTGCAGGACCGGTGTGTCACAATTAGCAGTTGGGGGGACATCTGCTCAGATGCCAATTCTGCAGGGTGCTCTGTCCTTTCTCTGTGGTGAGGGTCCCATCTCACCTTTAATGTGTGAAAGGAAAGATTATTCTCCAGGGTGGTAGACACATTTCTGTTCTCAAGAACACCACGGTATCATTAATCTTCTGGCAAGTTGGCAAGGGTGGGTTATGTGGATGCAAGTATTTTGCAAGGCTATAAATAAAATTTAAAGAGAGAAAGAGACAGAAAGAGAAGATGCTTTCCTGGGGTTTCCGTTGCTACAATACAGACGATGTTAACACTGCGATAGCTTACTGGTAATAACACTTTAAAAAAATCCCCTTTTTATGTTTTTTCAACATCTGTCCAGAAAAGTGGAACATAAAATGGGATCCTAAAATGGTAATATAAATTTTCTAATCCTGCCTGTGAAACAGATTGTTGATCAAACAAAGCGCAAAACGTAACATGTGTACCTGTAATTGTGGGACTGTGCTGTTCACCTGGATATCACTGCAGGCATAAACACCTGGAAGGAGGGTGAAGAAAATGATAGTGGGTGCAATATGAAGGTTTGTCAGAAGGAAGGTATGATAGATAGCCACATTAGTCACACGTAGCAAAGATATAATTGACTTATGCAGGTTATCTCTACACATCCACGCTATGCATTCTGCACAGGCCTTGTATGTTTTATGTCTTTCCTCCTGTCTCAGGTGAGAGTCTGGACACAGGGAATGCATCCTCTTTGCTCCTCTTGGAAAACAGCACCTTAACATCTTTGCTGACCTAAGAAACTCCAACAAAATAGCTCAAGTAGAATAGAAAATATAATTGTAGGGTCTTGTGCCCTGGGTCCTTCAAAAAGTGTAAGTCAAGACTGATTCATATGAGGACACGTTTTCTTTCCCCAATGGTGTAAAATACCTTTTTTAACTATGAAAATTTGAGACAAAGAAGATTTAAAAATTATTAGTTTTCAGTATGAGTTAATAATTATTGCCAGCTTTGGGGAAGACTGCATACACTCAAAAATACTGTTTGTCTGAAGTTGCTCTGTGATCAGGAATGATAGAAATATTTCCAACAAAGCCAGGTGGTCAAATTGGCATAAACCCCAAAATTATGTGATGCACTTTTTCAATCACATGGTTCTGCCATTTATCAGATAGATATCATCACTGGTTACATGAAGCATTAATACTGATTTTGAGAATTAGAGCATACCTACTGTTTATTTCATTTGTGCCAACAAGGGTCAGTTGCTTTTACATAATCTGCTTATATTACCATGTTACCCAGACAAGGTTGAATTTTATTCTGCATGGTGTGGGGACACAGGAAAGCGATTGTTGATCTTATTTCAGTGCTGCTGATTTTCATTAATTTAACTCAACCAGGCACTTTTCCTCCTCTGTTTTCTCAGGGTCACATTTTCGTCCTGCCTTGAATAGGTGTAGAAAAGAAGGCAACATCTTGAATCTTACTATCACTTTTGAGCGCAAACAAGGAAATCTCAAATAAAGGACCTTGCAGTGAATTGAGTTAGTAGTGTAGTAAGTGGGACTCAGGGAAAAAAAAAAAATAATCTCCCAGGAGGTTTTTTTTGAACTCAGTTAAAGCTGAATTGAACTGAGACCTTAGCTGTAATTCCAGGCTATTGGGAAGCTCAATACACTTAGAATAGGAGGAATATGTCTGGAAAGTGGGAAGTGATATGTGCTGGAGAAAGAAAATTAACAGTTTCTCTTTGCTTCCCTCAGCCCTAGTTTTGCTTGTAAGCTTCCTGGAGGGCAGCTTCAGCCTTGGCTGCCCAGTGAAATGTAGCTGGATGCAGCTTGATTTATATCTGTGTCCTCCCAGTATATGACCAGGCAAAGTTGTGAACCTCAGGTTTGTGATGGCAGGCGGGGTGAGGGTTCAGTCCCCCACTCACTGGCTTACTAGATTTATCCCTGGGAAAGTACTTCCTGGACAATCAGGTCTTGGACCTGCTGTCCTAGACCTAATCACATGTTTAGGTCACGCAGTCACTTCAGGAATGTGGAAGAACGTCTGTCTGGAAAGCAGTTCAGTTTGCAGATTTCTCTGCTTCTACTGAAAGAGTTTGTGGAATCCTCTAGTGGTTGGGAATAGTCCTCTGATTGCAAGCACACACTTGTTGGAGTTTATGCACATTTGTTCTTGTGCCAACACTGTCCCTCACTAGCAGTTGTTCTTTACTACTAATGTATTTATAGACTGCAGTCACATCCCTCCTCAGCCCTGGGTTTGCAAACTAAGAGAAGACAGACCCTTTTCATTCCCGTTCACAAGACAGGCTCTTAGTTTCCCCATCTGTCTTACCAGGCTGTCCCTGTTCGTGTGAAAGTCCCAATTAACCTTTTGTCTGGCTGGTTGTAGCTGTGCACAATTGTCCAAATATATGTCACCAGTGCTTTGCATGATGGAGCGAATACTTATGCATTTCTACAGGAATATCTCACCCCAGCATTTTTCATGGCCACAGTATTACTAACTCGTAATCATACAGTGTGTAATTAGTATACCAAAGTCTTTCTGCCGCTGTATTATTTCCAACTGATGAACTCCAGCTGATAGCAGGAATTCCTGCTATTAACTGCCAAGTTCATGCTGTCTCACTTCGTATTATTAAATTTCATCACATTTCTGTGTCTCCACTCTTCAAGGTCATCCAGCTCTTTCTCTGCAATGATGCATTGCAAGAGTGCTGACTTACTGCACTACTTACTGGTAAAAGAGGAAGGGCTATGATTTTTTTTTTTGTGGGTTTTTTTTTTTTTGTTTTGTTTTGGTTTGGTTTGGTTTTTTTTCCTCACAACAGGTTACAAGCTGAGCCTCCTGACCAAATAATCTGTTTATCTCATAGTTCTCTGCATCCTGGTAATATTCTGCCTCAGTCCATGTTCCATGAGCAGAATACTTCTGGGAACTGTACTACATTGTTTTCCCCAAGAAAACCCTTTTCATTTGCAGTTCTTTTGGTAGTTTGAGAACAAAAGGCATCCGAGGGAGAGAATGACTAGTAAATGGAGGACAATCATTTTCAGGTGTGAAGCCATCCTGGGGATTTTTTTTAAAAAGCCTCCTACCTTCCTACATGGATGTCAGTGTCATGCAATCCAGATGTTGGCTTCTGTTCAACACGGCCCTCGGAAGGTGTTAAATTGAAGTCAGGCTGAAAAAGAGGTGAACAGGACTCTGGTAACAGAGAACAGGAGGATCAGAGGCAGACCCAGGAGCAGCACCAAATTCCCATATTAACAGGGGTCATGGTTTCTTCCTCAAAGTTAACCCCTTCCCACCTTCCTTCCAGATGTGTTGAGGGGCATGTCTTGGCTTGAGCAAAGGCATGGATGTTTGCTGCAGCTTGGGACCTGAAAACCAGGACAAGTGCTCCAGCTGCTTCTCCAGACCCTATTAGCTCTGAAGGAAGCTTGAAGAAAAAAGTCATGTGTGAAGGTAGACCAGGATTTAGGATTTTTTTCATGGTCTTGCTATGGTAGCGAGCTAAGGTCATTTGAGTGCCTTGGGTTTGTATTTATCATATTTTAACATATCAGGCTTTATTTTCCGAATAACCGCAAGACAGAATTTACTGCATCTGTGATTTGTGGCATGTGGATAACTATCGTAACAGCTGTTTTGCTTTTAAGTCTCTGATATGTACTTTACCTCTCAATCTGCTTTAATGATGCTCTTTGGGCCAGTCTGACTAAAACACCACTCCCCATTATGAAATTATTTTGCATAATCCTGCAGAGGGATCTGGACAGGCTGGAGTGA
>NW_010127441.1:0-30265 GCF_000699245.1 Pterocles gutturalis | reverse complement strand
CGGCCGCTGCCCCCGTGGGGTGGGTGCAGGTGCACGCCATCGCCGTCGTCTCCCGGCTGCCCTGTCCTGCGGGGTCGCCGTGCCCCGGGGAGCAGAGCCTGCGGGTTTGGGGTTTCTGCCTTTGAGATGAAAAATCCCGGAGTAAGGCTCGGAGGGTTCAGAAGTCAAATACAGCAGCGCCTTGGCGCTGGGCACTGGGCGTTGCGAATTTCTATGGCTTGGGGATACTGCAAAAATTTTAAGTAAGTTGGGGAGGGGAGTGTTCCAGCCTCTAAAGCCGTGTTTCGCAAAGTGATGTTCGCACAGTGTTTTCTTTGCCCGGACCTCACCTTTAGCATTCTGACACTGAGCATTGAAAATAACCCTCTCTGCAAAAAGCAAACGGTTACCCCCTCTGTTGAAAATCACTATCCCAAGAAGAAACGTTTTCAGTGAAACCGTCTTCCCAGGTTAACTGCTGGCAGTGAATATTACCTTCCCCTGCTCTCTGATGTTCTCCAGTACCATATTTTAAAGTGGTCAGAAGTTCCATGGAGGAGGGTGGGGAGGGTGAATTTGGGTGATTTCGCTGGTGTCATGTTGTGCTGATGCTATCTCCTCTGGTGGTGCCTGCTGCTGTCACGTTGTGAACTGCTTTTTAGCATATGATCTTAAACTAGCTAGTGGGGTATTGGAAACTTGAAGCACTTCATCATTCTGATTCACATGTACCACTTTTACTCCCCACTCTCCTAAGTCCCTTGGTGTAGTTTTGAAGCTATAATAATGTATCATCTGCCTATTTAAAGCATGTGCAAGTGTCACTGCCCTTCCTTATTCCTTGAAAACTGTATGCTGTATAGGGAATAATACAATAGCTGGCTTCATGATCTGAGTAATTTTAAGTATCATGTGGGCTAGGAGTCCTTGCCAGGATCTGCTTTTTCTCTGTCTCTTTGGAGGTGAATGTATTTTGCGATGTGGAAACAATATCGTGTCTCTTTTGCATCATTAATTGAGATGGGGGTGGAAGGCAGAGTTGATTAGCTGCTTAATTCTAAGTAATGGCTTGGAGGAAAGAAAAATGGCAAAAAGCTTACTGAATGCAATGGCAGTCTTCTCTTCTTCCTCCTCCTCTGCTGCAATCCTTACCTGACCCTGATGCTGCAGCAGAGAGCTGGCCTGCTGCTGCTTCTCCTGAGTGGGTACAGAACAGGTAGGAGGAAGCAGAATGAAATTGTGCTTCACAGGTCACCAGCAGGTTGCACAAGTTGCTGTCATCTCTCTTCCCCCCTCTTGCCCCTCTTTTCTAATGGGGTTTTGGGGTTTTTTTTGGTGTTTGTGTTAACATCAGTCTTTTAAAGTATAACTGCATTTACACTTAAGGCAGCCAAAGCGAATTTTTCATTACTTTCTCAAAAAACCCCCCAAACTTTAGATTGTGTTTTGTGAAATGATACTTGTGTAATAATTTTTAATTTTGCTTCTTGGGGGGAGGAAGCTATTCTTTTTTTTTGTTCTTTTCTTCTTTCTGACTACCCAGCTTGTTTTCACAATCTGGATCATTTGGAAATAATTCCAGATGCTAGTTCAGTTTAAAAAAGACCTTATTACAGGATTATAGTATTAGTGATGACACCTAAGACTGACATGTTCAGTCAGTGCATTCTTTAATTAGAATCAGCAGTACAATAGGTGTGTGCTTTATAAAGGATATATTTGCATTCATTCTAAATCCCAAGCTGCAATTTTGCAACTTCTTTGTATTTATCTGATAAGTTATGACTTCGCTAAAGAGACAAGCTGTGAGTAGAGATGGCTTTTCGTGTTTTAAAGGTAGTGCAATGCACTTTACTCGCCAAATGCTTATGTTTTGCAGCTCTTCAGTAGCAGTTTTGTTAACAGACTTGATTGGTAATATAGTGCAATCAAACCTTCTCAAGTGTTCTTCTTTTCAGAATAAGATACCATAGAGTGTGGAAGCCGAAATATGACATATGACATAGAAAGAGCTTAATGACTGCTGCTGTAAAACTTGGAAGTGGTCATATGCACTTAACAATCTGCAAAATCTAATCTGTGATTGGATGGGTATTGTTGAGGGTTGATTAAAAGTTATTTAATTACAAGGGGAGGAAAATTAATAAATAGACATGGGTCCTTGCTATTAATTTGTAATCACTCTTAAAAACTGGTTTTTCTTCAAAATCTGTTTGAGTAAGCAATACACTTTTTCTGTTAAATGATGTATGACCACATTTTTGTGGTTTTAGTGAAATTAAGTTCTAAATTTAAAAACCTGTATGTCATTTTGAACCTCTGTGCAGCCTCTTATGTTGGATCTGGAAGGTTGGTTTGTAAAGCAGTTTGTTTGTCTTCATCCAGTCGCTCAGCATGTATATGTACATATTGCTGTATTGCCAATCTTGGATCAACCTGTCTTACCTTGATTTATGAAAAACCTCTTTAATTTACAGCTCCAGGATCACTGAGATGAATTATATTGCTGGCAAAGATGTTTATTGTTAAGAGGTTATTCTGATTCTTATGAACGGTAGACCTTGTATCGGTTGTGGAGATCAGGGTGCTATAATTCAAGTAGATGTACAATCAAAGGGTCAGAATAACAGAAACTCTAGGTTGTAGTAAAACAATTCCAAAATTGGGTCAGGTGAGCTTTGCATGGTTTCCTAAAGCAGAGTGAACTTAGATTCTGTTGGAAGTTGTGAATTTCAGGTGCCTTGATTTTCCTCTTGAAATATCCTGCTCTATGTGTTGAGGACTCTATGCTCCTGCTGATACACTCAACTAGTGTTGATTGGTAGGCGCTAGTATGCAGGAGGTTGTACTACACATAGGGAGCTTTAAGTAAATAAGTGAAAATGTAGTTCTGAATGTATATTGCTGTGAAAGTCCTGTACCAAGCAGCAGACTTTACATGAAGATACAGGTTTATGCTCACCTCTTGCCACAGTCACTGACCAATAAAAATTCCTGTAACCCACAAGTTATAGCATTTATACTGAAATGTTCATCGATGTCCAGGTGCTTGGAACAGAACCTGCGCTGTGTGTTCTGGAATTTAATGGAAGTGATGTGGTTGCCTGTGTGAGATTTAATGTAACAGTACTGCAGTAGGCTTGAAAATGAGGCAAGTAAGTCTGACTCAGCAAATGCAGTGTTCAGCATTTAATTAAGTACTGTCTGTCTTAATGAAGACTCGTGGTAGAACAGCCCAACTAAATAACTTTTAAACTTAAAACTAGCTTTCTAGGAATCTGAGGCTTTAGATGCAACTGCAGAGAACTTCCAAATCTGTAGGCAGAGCATATAAAATAGTCTAAATGTGAGTGAGTCTCCACTATATAAAGAGTTTTGCTTTGTTGTATTATTATATTTTCAGTATCAAAGTTGTGAGAGGATTTGTAGGATTCATAATACCATGGAAGCTTTTTTCTTCCCTGTATTTGTCTGCATTTTGCAGCTACAGTGTTATTTTGGAATTATCTGAAAACAGTGAATATAAACAATGTAAGAATGGCTTTTGCTAGCTGGGTTAAATTAAAACGTCTGTTTACAGAACAAGTTATTGTTTTATTACAAATACTTGAAATACACAGAACAGTTATCAAATACAACTTACATTAGTACGGACTGGAAGGAGGAAACACGATCTTATCCATGTAGATCAATAGGGTTCAGTATGAGAGCCAATTAAATGTTCAGGCCCTGTATTTGTGCCAGGAATGTGTCTTTTCATTCTTGCAGCCAGTTGAACTTTCATATTTTTAGATCTGAAAATGCTTAAGCTTCAATCAAACCTGAAGAATGACAAATTCATAAAAGGAATTGATTAATATTTCTACTATTTGGGTATACAAGAGTTTTATGTTCACCAATAACCAACTGCTCTTTTGTTATGGATCTTGTTGTGTAGATGTAATAATGTGTGAAACATGATCTGGAGTTAATATTTAAAGAGATTCTTGAGGGTGTAGGGGAAGGAGAAGGTATGGGACCAAAAGTCGTTTTTGTGCTCATTCTTTTCACAGTTGCAGAAGAGTCTTTTTAACAAGTTGAAAATGATTTAATCACTGCATCAGTTCAAGGTTTTTTTTCTGTTTATAATTTAATCAATTTTTAAACATGATTGAAATGCAAGATAACTGGAATAAATGGGAAAAAAAAGAGGTCTAAAACTTGCATAATCACAGATGTTATTGTTGTAGATTGCTTGCCATAGCTTTATGAATGTGATTTCAGTTTAACTCAGTTTTAGATTTTGTTTTGAAGTTGGTGAATCTCCTACTTTACAAGACAACACATATATTGAGAATGAAAACATTCTGCTTCTGTTTTTCATTTATTTTCCTTTGGTTTGAAGTAATGCTACAATTCTGTTAATGCCTTCAACAGTTCTCCCTCACATTTAATGGCAGAAAAAACTAATACCTCAAATATATTTATTTATTCATTAGGTGTCTGTCTTAGTTTAATTTTTGTATCTTTTAAATTTTTTTTCCATATATTGTCCTGCAGAATGAATAAACTCCTGAGCAAGATGTTCTTGTAGGTTCCTTATATAAGTTTTTGTAGCCACTGAGTTGTCTATTGGAGTGATATATTCCATAATAAGTAAAGAAAATTGTTTGTTAAACTATGAGTCACTGAAACTTATTTTGTCAATGTGACCTCTTTATGTGTCTTCATGCTGACAGTGTGTTTATGTGGAAATGCCTCATTTTCGTTTCTGTTCCTGAGAGTTTGTGTCAAAAATGCATGCCTCTTTACTGCACACCTTAGGGTGTGTAGTCCCTTTTTGATTCCTTTCTGTATTGTAGGGTATCTAGGTATTAATGAAGGATATAATACTAGTAATTCAGTTCTGATATTTTGCTTTTGAGTTTTCTGAGTTGTATAATCAACATACAGCGTGGCACTTACAGACAGCATACTGTAAGAAATGGCAGTGGTTAATAATTTGGCCTTCATCGCTTGAGGATTGTTTTTTTGGTGAGTGTTTGGTTTCTTTAGTGCATGTATAGTCCATGCAGGTAGTAACTGTAATTTTCTTATACCAGTGAGTCTAGAAATTATTTGTAGGCAGTTTGTTTAAAGAATATTTTCAGGTATATGGCTGGATGGAAATTGTCCAACAAGTCAGTAGTAGGTTAAGTGTTGCGGTGGTCGAATTTAGGAAAACTAAATCCACTGAATGTTATGCAAATTAGAAGGATTTTATAATTACTTGATTGGTGTGGGGTGGGAATTGATGAACATTTCATATAATCTCACAAAGATTTTTGCATGCCGCAGCATCTACAGTATGAATGCGTGTCTGAAAGCGTTCTGTTTCTTTTTACTACTTCAGCGTTAACTGTATTCTCTCCCTGCTTCTTCTTTTTTCTTTTTAAAGGTTGCAACAAACTTTGTTGTAAGGATGTACCAGTGTCATCACACATGAATCCTTTCTACTTTTCCATAACAGTAAAGTAAATTGGAAGTTTCAGTCAGCAGCTATTTCCCTGCCTTTTCTGATTCCTCAGGATGGATAATTTTGATATGCATCCAAGCAGTGTGTAGAATCCTTTGATTTGTGTTTGAGGTGTGAATAACTTCTGAAAGATCTGCTAAAAGGATAAGGAGCAACCTCTATGGGTAACCCTTGGCTGGAAACAATTACTGGTCAACCATGGTAAAACTTGCCAACCCTCTTTATACGGAGTGGATTCTTGAAGCTATACAAAAAGTTAAAAAGCAAAAGCAAAGGCCTTCTGAAGAGAGAATATGTCATGCGGTTTGTGCTTCCCATGGATTAGATAAGAAGACTGTTTTGGAACAGTTGGAACTTAGTGTTCAAGATGGTTCTATTCTTAAAGTTACCAACAAAGGCCTTGCATCATACAAGGATCCAGATAATCCTGGACGGTTTTCAGCTGTTAAACCTGTCACTATTCCTAAATCTGTTAAGGGGTCTAGAGGAGCTTGTAATGAGCTTCGTAATGTGGATTGGAATAAACTTTTGAGAAGAGCAATTGAAGGGCTTCAGGAACCAAATGGCTCCTCCCTGAAAAACATAGAGAAGTATTTGAGAAGTCAAAATGACCTAGCAAATATTTTCAACAATCCTGCCTTTCAGCAGAGGTTGCGTCTGGGGGCCAAACGCGCTGTGAACAATGGGAGATTACTGAAGGATGGACCTCAGTATAGAGTGAATTATGGCAGTTTGGAAAGCAAAGGAGCTCCAAAATACTCCAGCACTTTCCCAGCTTCTCTTCCACCTGTCAGCCTTCTACCCCATGAAAAAGACCAGGTAAGTCTGAAAAGTGAGAGCAAATGTAGTAATGCAAAAATTATTCTTGTTGTTCTTTGTTTATTTACCTAATGCAAAAATAATGATTCTTCTTGTTTTTTATTTACCTGTTTAAATATATGTAAGTGAGGATGCATGTCAAAGATCCATGCAGAATCAGATGTGGTAAAGGAAGCTTACTTAGCTCCCTGCGTCTTGCCAGTCTGTGTTGGATAGTTTGCTCTTTGGATTTTCAGTAGATAAACAGAGCAGCAGGGAAGAGTGCAGCTCTATGCTCTCTTCTAGGTGTGAGATTGTTTTGTCTTGACTGGCAGACTGGTGTTGGTGAAACCTGCAATGGGATTTGATTGTGGCCTTTTAACTTCATTTTATGCACAGATGTGCTGATTTTCTTGTAGTTTGAACACGACCTGAAATACTACCAGTAGACCTCTTGATATTTAAGATTGTTAGAACTATTATTTTTAAAGACATATGTATGTAGATACTTATCTTTAAAACTACAGTTAATAGGAACTGGAGTTAATGTAAATATTCTAGGAATATAAGTGAAGACATCAGAGTGACAAATTGAGCTAAACATCAGAATCCTCCTCTTTTTTCAGTTGTGTTGGACTTCCTACATGGGTTTACTTTTGCTGTTGCTTGGTCTTTGTTTTCAGGTTAATTATTCACAGGATTTAAGCCTTGAGGGAGAAGGAGGTGTCAATTAGTGTTTTGTTTATGAAGGGATAGTGCCAAAGACACACAATGTCTGTTGGCATTCTTTGATCATTCCCCATTTAGTATGGTGAACTATGTTTTGAATTTTCAGTGTACTTGGAAGAAAAGCTACCTCTTCTACTTGAATTGCGTTACTTAGAATATTTGTAAGTTGGTGGTTTGTTAGTTATTTGTTGTTGTGGTGTTAGTTTCCCCCCTCTGTCCCCCACCCCCTGCTGCCCTGTCTCAGTTGTAAAGTTTGGTGGCTGTTCTTTTTGGCATGGAATAACCCAGACAACTTTGCCATTGTAGAAGTGCCATTAATGTCTCCTTCTAGAAACTGTATGATGGTTTTCACTCACCTTTTTCCTTCAGCTGATTGTAAGGTGCTGGAGGTTGCAGAGTAGAAGGTGCTTGTGTTAGAGATACTTAGTGAAGTCTACAAGAACATTTGTTTGTGGAACTGCCAGAGGTGGTGCTACAAATGTTGGTAGCTGTAGGTTGATTTTTGTGAGTTTCTGTAAATATATGTTAAATGTGATTGCTTTTATATGTGGATATCTATTTCTGTCAAATTGGATTTCTCTGGTATTTGAAGGTTGCATGGAGCTTCGTGCTCAGTAATCAGAATGGAAATTCAGATGTGCTGCTTGCTGTGCAATTACTGCTGTAGCCATACAGTATAAAGATTTAATTACTTGTATCAATAAAGCTGTCTGTTGTTTAAGTACTTTCAGAGATTGTTCTGTAATTCTGATACTCTAGTGGCATGAAAAATTTAAAGGCTAGAGTACTGAGCAACCAAAATAGTCTAATACTAGGATGTTTCATGTGAATTCTTTGGAAGCAAGAATCTTCCCTGTTAGGCTACCTATTGGGATTGGCATCCATTGCAGGGAATGGTGGTTGGGTCACAGTACTGAAAAAGCCATTACTGCCATGCTAAAATACTGATATAAGGATAAATCTGTCTTTTAGAAGTTAGCCAAACAAATCTTTTCTCTACCAAATCCTTTGGCAAGAAATAAACTTTCATTTGGGTGCCTCAAAATTAGCAGTGTAACTCGCGTGCTTAAGAACTGTTCAGCACACACTCTTTTTTTTTGCAAAAATAGTTTTGCTGTGAGGTTGGTGAATCAGGAGTTGCATATCGGTGTAGTGCACTGCTTAGTTGTCCTCGTTGTGGCACAGATTGCTGGGCAAAGATGTACAGACTTGGTTTAAATATGGGATTTTTGCTGGTCTTCAAGCTGTATGGCTTTAAATAGACTTGAAGGACTGTTCTGAAAGTAAGTGTAAATAAGCGTCTCTTATTGGGATGTGACTGCATGTTCATTTGTAGTTGATGGTAAGTCATGAATGAGCAGAATGACACTGCAGTGTAACTGTTAGGCTATTTTTATTGCAAGTATTTAAGTGGCAGTATGGAGTGTGTCAAGTTTATTTATTGAATTTTATGCAATAAAATGTAGCCAATTAACATCTCTCAGGAATGGCTAGTCTTTGAAGAGACTGTATTTTAAAATTTCTTTGGCTGTTTATATAGCTAACACTGTAAGAGTTGCTTTTTTGTTTGAGTGGCTCTTTTTGTTTGCTTGGGAGCTTTGCTTTTAAATACTTAGAGGTGAAGTTCAAGTATCTCTTCTGTTGGCTTTCCTTGAGGAGAAGAAAGAATAGGAGGATGTGCAGATATCTGTTTAGGTGACTGCAAAAGTTTGAGTAATTTTGATTTTTTTAAATGCATAGTTAGTATCTAATCAGGATGAGACAGTTAAAAGATTTAGTGCATTAGAAGCGTATCAGAGGCTTCTCTTTGGCAATCTGAACTTTCACACTCATGATACCAAATACAGACTCTGAACCTTTCTTCCTGAATGAGTAGAAGGTGATCAGAAGAGATATAGTACTGCCTGTATGTGTTTTTTCTGTCGTTTTTGTTTTGGTGTGGGTTTCTTTGTTTTTTTCCTTTTCCACCCTCCACTCCTTGCCCACCCTGCCCCGAGGCATCAGAATATCTAGTACACTGAGGGGATTGACACTATTGCAATGCAGTGCCGCTGAAGTTAGCTTTGCAGACCTGGAAGCTTGACTGTATTATGAGGGTGTTGAGTGTTTTGCATTTGATAGAATACTTATGTGGAACAGGGAGCTGGAATTGCTAGGTTTTCCTCTTGGTGGTGGTGATACGGAACTGCTTTTCTTATCTTCATATTAACTGGATGATCCAATGGAACTAATGTCATCCTCTTGTTTCATTAGATGTAGAAATAGCTGCAGGTAGTTACAGTGGTATAGCTTGTATTGCTGTGTTTCTTCCTGTTATCCAGAGGCCCGGAAGGAAGCATTTGTGTAAAAAATGGTATGGTTCCTTCAAGTGTTATCCTGACCCTTCTGGATTTGGGCAAAGGTGTGTCAACTCTGAGTTACGGGAAGAGGAAATATACAGCATAGCTGTTTGAATCTTCTCTTCCTCCACCCCTTTTCATTTCCTAGTTGGAGGTGGGTTGCTTTTTCACTTCTGTATGAAGAGATGCAAGCAAAAGGCTCATAGGAAGAACAAATTCCTTTGGAAGGTCAATAGCTGTTAGCTATATAGTGTCTAGTCTGCATAAAGTGTAATGAGTAGTAGAAATTACATTTCAAAAGGATGTCACAGTTATATTCTAGTGGTTACATGAAGGTAGATGCTTACTTGGTGTGGACAGGTAACTTGAATCAAAGGATGAAGACTTGTAATGTTCTTTTCTTTCTTACAAATAAAAAAAGAAAAAACACATGCACAAGAAAGCAGGGAAAGAAGGAAATTTGTTGCTCAGTAGTTCGATCTCGTGCACCTCACTAAATTGCAGTGCATGGTTAGTTTTAACAATTTAACTGCTCTTATGTGTTCTTCCTTATGTTCAGGATATCTTACATAGATGTTTTCTCTCTCGTGCTTCACAGCCTCTCTCACCCAGCATTTTCTGAAAAGGGCTATTTGCGTATGTTAATCAGAAAGTACAGTGTAAAAGCTGATAATGTAGCAGGAGAGGGTGTGAGCAGAGAGGAAAATCAACTTGAACGTTTTCAGTGATACTTAGCTCTTTGATAAGCCTTTGATGCATTAAAATCCACTTCTGGAAATGCAGTAGTAAAGGGATTTTTAAAAGTTATGATTAGTCTTTAAATGGGTGTTTAATTTAACTTTAATGGTGTCAATTGTAGAATGGCAGTATTGGCGCTGTTTTCTGTGTGCATGCACTGTGTTGTTCCTTGTTTTCCTTGTCACTTGGACAAGCACTAGGAAGGTTCTGCAGTTTGGGAACTGCATGAAACCTGCTAAGTCTTATGATTTAGCCATCTCCTGAGCTCAAATGCCATGTGAATATAAACCTGAAGAAGCGTATGTTGGTAGGCTGTAGACAGCTCTTAATTTACTTATTTTTAAACATAATTTGAAAGGATAAATACAGCTTTAAAAGGCGAAGAGGCAGTGGCCATTGTAACACTTTCAGAGGACTGTGGGAATGTGTAGTGTATCTCAGTGGTTACATCTTTGATATGTTTCGAATAATTACTACTTGGAGCGTACTTTGAAAGATGCAGTCATTACTTGATCCATACTGCATTTTGTTGGTTCTCCTGAAAACTCTCTTGAACAGCTCAGCAAGTGTGTTAATAGTAGTTTCCATCTGATTCTTGGCATGAAAATTTTTTATTAAGCCCCCCTTTCACTTTCAGTTTGTCTTTCTAAGCTGACTTTCATGGAGAAACAAACTTGTTTTATTAATTTTTCATACTC
This sequence comes from Pterocles gutturalis, assembly GCF_000699245.1. Classification (NCBI taxonomy): domain Eukaryota; kingdom Metazoa; phylum Chordata; class Aves; order Pterocliformes; family Pteroclidae; genus Pterocles; species Pterocles gutturalis. The sequence goes on along the minus strand of NW_010127441.1, from coordinate 19,490 downwards.
TGAACTCCTATCTAATTTTGTTTTCGCTGGCCTATGTACATTTAGCTTTTTAAAGTGTAACTTGGCATGGGTTGAATTTCAGTTTTCTGGTTTGTAGCTGGTGCCAGTGCAGACACTGGGTGTTTCTCCTTCTGTCTTTCAGGCAAAGGGCCAATCTATAGAGAGCTGGTTTTTTGGCATCCAGGCTCCTCCCTGCTCAGTTTTTCAGCTTCCTGCCTTCCTGTGGGTAGGCAACAAGAGACTGTTGGCTGAGATTTCTTTGCTTGCTCTACCTTTTTCTCTCTGGCCTCTAGACTTTCCACTGAGCAGAAACAGAAAAGTTAGGCAGAAAGGAAGCGGTACACAATGTATCTTACAAATTTACACGAGGGGATATTCAGCTTTGTAGGTGGCTTTGTGTGGAGCCTGTGCTCCTGAGAATGAGTCTCAGCACCAAAATGCAGTGCTGTTTACTAAGTTAGGTTGGTCTGCTGATTGGTCTGCTCCCTCATAAGGCGAGGCACGGGGGGAGACTGAGTTGCAATTTCTGATGTCAGTGACTTAGTTTCTGCAAACAGGTCATCTGTTTGCGGTTTCCTGTAGGACTGTCAGGGAAGACCATACTCATCCTTTTTCCTCCAGGCTGCATGTTTAGGAACATAGTTCTGCATGATGTGCTCATGATTTTTGTTTATTGCAAGGAGAGATTACAAACCTTATACTGCAAGCTGTTTAATCCTAAGGCCTGCTAAAATTTTATTCTCTTGGTAGTTTCTCTTCAAAATTAGTTGGTGTGATGTACTGTGGTGACTCCTGTATTGAAACTGACAGCAGTGAGTTAAAGAAATCCTGTGTAGTTGCAGCACTCCTGTTTGTTTGTTCATCTGTGCTATTTTCTGTGAACTCTTCTGTCTTAATTGGGAGTGACATTTGGTTCCTAAACTACAGTTAGAGGTTTTACTCTTTGCATTTTTCCTCCAAGATTATTTTTCTTTAACTACTCAGTAAATGGATATCTCTTTTATCAAGATTCCTTCTAGAATATCGTAATAGGAGAAGTCTGCCTTAGATGTAAGGAGAACTACCTTGCATATTTTGTCAGTGCTGTATCCTTACATATTGTAAGAGTCTTTCCTATTGTGTGTTCAGTAATAGTGATAATCTTGACTCATGGGTGTTTTTTCTGTGGCAGTTGATATGTGATAACAATTCTGTGTTGTTCCTTGGTGTTGCAGGAACTTTGTTGTAAAATGGGTGATGAAAAACCTTGGTAACTTGCAGTTGCAGTTGCCTGCTATTTTTTGGCAGATGATTATTTTTTTTTCAGGAGAGATCCCCAGGTGTAGATCGACTGCTAATCAACTTAGTTTTCCAGTTTGGTGTTTGGAAATGGCAAAAGACTGTCCCTTTTGAAAGAATTTCAAGCTAGCATTGAGGAAGAATTACTCAATTGGTGTAAAAGTCTTCTTTACAACTTTGGATGCATTTATGGTCCTATTAGCATCTTCTTTCAAAGGGCAACTCACTTATCTGTATTCCAGACTATATTTGCCTGGGTATAAGGACAGACCCATAGCTTCTATGGTTGTGAGGACCTGTTTCAAGTCAGGACACTAGGATTTTCTGAAACCAGATGAGGGAAATTGCTCTTGTGTACCGGAAGAACACTGTTGAGGCTCAGATTGTGGCTGTAGACTCTTGAGGATGACACACATTAAATTGGAGACCACATAGCTGGCAGATCCACTGCTGTCCTTCATGGTTACCTGATAAGAGACTAACTTTTAAACTAGTATGGTTTCCTTCAGTTGCAAAATCACTGGTGTCTTTTGGTTGTTGTTTCCCCCTGTCTACTTATATCCCTCCTCATAGAGGGAAGTTATAGCTGGTGTCACTTTAGCTTTTGGTGTGGGCTGGGTTTTTTTTCCCCCCATCTCTAGGTTCTTGCAGAAGAGCAAAAAGTTTCAAATTTGCGGGCACAGGCAGCCTTTTTACAATATGAATGGTGTGAACTGTTAAAGAGATGTCTGTGTAGGCAACTGTAGGGCTGCTGCATTTAGTTCTAGGTTTGTGCAGATTATTACGACTTCAGGTTGCACTGTAGAGAAGATGTTATGTAAGAAAAAAGTCTGGGGCGAGGAGGACTGCAGACTTGTAAATTGTCAACTCTTTTGTGTCTGCAGTATTAGATAACACTTGTGCAGGAATTTCTGCTTTCTTAAGTGTTTTGACTTTAGAGGGACAGAGAGTCTTATTTATCTCCCCTTGCAGTTGTGATGGTACAGCCTATCAGTTACCAACTAATGCAGTGCTAGGTGGGGTAGTCTTGAGACTTCTGTTTTTAGTTACAAGCAGGACTCTGGCACAGGAGAAAAGCTATGTATGATCTCAGAAAAGTTGTCTGAGAGGCATGGTTAGTGTTTCATCTAGGAAGAATCCATAATAGAAGTGGGGGCTAGCATAAGCTGTGATAGGTTTGCCACACATTTTCAACATGCTCTCCAGCATTTAATTTCATCACCAGTGGTGTTTTGAAGTTGGCTTCAGTTTCAAAGCTCGGTTTTCTCCAAAATGGTGAAAATGACCATCTGTAGTTTTAGGAATTAATTTTTATGTAATGTCCATGTATCTGTGGCGACATGAACTACTAGTGTTTGCAGTTGGCTCAATAAGAGACGAATGTCAGTGGCACCTGTGTTTGAGACATTAAGTAGACATAGTTCTTAACTAACAAATAAGCGGTTACAAGTAACAGTTGAAAGGACTATAGTCCAGATAAAATGATAGATGTGTGGAATTTTTAAATTTTAAAGCACCTCCTTCAGCACTCTCTATTGGTTGATAACAGCGAAGATGGAGATTGCTATTTCTCAGATGGCAAAAGGACGAGAGTTAACTGACACAAGTTGGAGCAAGGGAAGTTCCAGGTAGATGAAGGAGAAGATTTGTTGCAGTGAGGATGGAGAGATGTGGAACAGGGGCTCAGACTGGCTGTGGAACCTCCATCCTCAGTGGTGGTCAGAGCTTGACGAGGCAAGGCCCTGAGCAACCTGAGAGGACATTTGAGTCTGGTCTTGTTTCGAGTGGTAGGTTGGGGTACATGCTCCAGAGGTCTCTCCCAGTCTAGAGTCTTTCAATTCAAGTTGAAATAGAATAAAGTTTTTCTCCTAACTGTTGGCTAATAAAACAGAAAGTACAGTTTCTATATGCAAGACTGTGATGATGAAGATTTGCAGACAGCTGCATCAAATAGCCAAAGTGTAAGATAAAGAAGTTTTAAGAGGGATGGAAGCTTCATCTGAGAAAACCGTCGCTGGAGAACTCAGTGTATTTATTTTTGTTTTTGTTGTTAAAAGTTTCTCTTATAAATGCATTTTGTGTGTTGCTTGAGGAATAGTGAACATCCTGATTTCTGCTTTCTTGTGACTTTCTGAAATCTGGAAAAACAAGAATTTAAAGTTGCTCAACTTTTAGCTGTGTGTACCAGACCCAGGAGGCTGGGTCTGAAGCCTACTAGGCTTCATTCAACTTCTGCCATTATATTGTGTGGATACCTTATCTGGCCCTTGGAGAACTGTTGTCATTTATATTGATCTGTAAAAATGTGGGTAATGCCTGACTTGCAAGTACTGCGGAATTCTAAAGTGCTTAGGATTAGTGGATAATGAGCAGTAGTTAACAAAGGGGTTATAAAAAAAATACAGGTAAAGGCTGATGAAAAAGGCAGTGTTTGATAAGACTAAAAAAATTGTCAAGACCAATGTAATCTCCATTATAATCACTGAAGTTAATAATAGTTAGTTAAGTTCTACACTTACAAAGGCTGCTGTATCCCTCCCTTCTGTTCCAGATTGAAAAGATACTCAGCTTTCATTCCCTATTTTGTTTTTTCTCTTTTGTCCTCTGAACACTGGTGTATCTGTTGTAGGATTCAGGTTAACAAGAATATGTTAGTGGTAAAGGGAGAGGGGAGTGTATTGACTCTTGCAAGTAAGTATTTATCAGTCAGTTTATAAGTATAAACGTGGAGGTTTATGTAATAAACAATGGGCTTATATGTAAACATGATGTTTTCTGACTATTCTTGCTCTGCCTTGAACTGTCCAGCTTTCTTACCTTCCCTCTTTATTGAGTTACAAAAACTGAATGTTGTTGAAAACTTGTTAATGTTGTTTTACAAATATTATTGCTGCTTTAATGTTGGAAAATTGTATAGTAAAACCGATTTCTATTTGTTTTCATGTTTGGCACACATTCTGCAAGCTTTCATTCAGATGTTACAGATGTTTTCTGAAGGTCTAAAAATTCTAGATAAATCAGTCAAGAAATGACTAGAGAAAATGAATCACAGATAGCAGCACATGCTGTGTGCATGCAGAGGGGTCTGTTACTGTGCTTGTATGTGCATATGTTTAACTACATGAAAAAGTATTGGAGTTTACACTGTCTTAGGAACCAGCGACTTGTTCTTCTGTGGCCTCTTTAAATAATTCCTCCTGTTGGGTCACTTGACATCCTTGTCTGCCATACTCTTGAGGAAGGAAATTGTTGGTAATTGTGTCTTTTAATGGTTTTAAGTGTTCTTATAATAGATTTTAAACTACTACATTTGTAAAGGTGACAGCTTCTGTTGTTTGCATTTAACTTGTCTCTCTTGTGATTAAAAGTCAAAGATAATTTACCCTGGATAAAACATGAAGTAGTTTTAAAATAATGATAATAATAATAATAATAAAAATAAAATCCTGGCTTTAGCTAGTCCTTCTGCTTTATAGTAATTGAAAACTATTTAAGAACTAGGAGTCTGAAACCATGAGTTCTCTACTGCGCTTTGCCACTTGGAATTTATGTGGTGATGGGAAGTTGTTTTCACTGTATGCCCTTGGGCACTGTTTAAAAAACAGTGAGTAGCTGATCATCTTGCAGACATGTTTTCAGCTTTTCAGTAGAGAGCTTCAGGAGTCTTTTCAGATCTGAACATGAGATGGATGGTAGGAATCTTTTATTTGGACTAGTAAACCACTGGAGGAATCTTCCCTGTGTTCCCAACTTCCTATACTGTTCCGAATTCAAGATGGTACCTCAATTCTGCCTGGGAATTTAAGGAAATAATTACAACTCGACTCCTATTCAGTCCAGGACTGACAGATTTTGTTCTATGTCTCCTAGAAGATAGTAGTGGTGGGAGAGGGAGGTACTGGAATTTTGTTTGGTACCTCGCTTTCTCATTGATATCTCTGCCTTCTTAAGTAACAATTCAACAGGTTTGTTAGGCACTTTCAGCCTGTTACGGAAAAGCTGTTAATAACTTTCACAGTTAGACTAGAAATAAAAATGATTTATCTGTTTTTATGTTAAACCTGCTGGAGTTGACTTTGAGAAAATGACTTCGACAGCTGGCAGCTCTGTTCTGCTTAAGAAAATAAAAAGAAGCTGGATGTTCAGTATTCATGCGAATATGCCATGTTTTCTCTATGTAGTTCTAAACAGAACTGCTCATAATCTGCTAACATAAAACTGAATCTTAATGAGTTATATTGTTTCTTTCTCAATGTTGTGTTTGGATGTATTTTGAAGAGACCTCTGAAAGATTTGATTTCTACAGAAGAGCTACTGATATAGCTGAGGACAAGCTTTTGCCCTTTCCTGATCTCTGTCTAGTGGTAAAATTCTAATTTGCTTGATGTTGTGCTATTGCAAGTGAGTTTCCCTAAAACAAGTGATTTTAAAATTTTCTTTGAAGTTTTATATGGAATTTACTTGATGCCTTAAAATTTTGTATTTTAACTTGGAGTTAATTAAGATACAAGTATCTTAGTGTTCTTAATTGGAGAAGAAGACAAAAATAATTTTCTCACCCCTGTGTAGCAGGGGAGGGGATCCTAAAATAGTTGCAGTAGCTAAAGTGGTTTTAAACTTGAATCTCTTATTTTGCTTTTCCTCTCAAAAATATTTATCTTAGTTTTTAGGAGACTTACATCTTGACTTTCCATTTCTGACAGCAGCCTTAGTAACCATTTTTTTCCTATCCCCACAAAACATGAATTTTTACTTCACTGTTACTGATATCATTGTGAGGCCAGCAGCTTTAAATAAGGATAGCTTTTGTCTTTTATATGCACAGCTATAATGACTCTCATTGTTACTACCTTCTTAGGCCATGACAACTTGACTTTTTTTTTCTTCTTTTAAAGTATGTATTTAATAGATTTTACTAGTTAGAGTAGACATCCGTTTGGAGATCAGTAGCACTCAAAATCACTTGCAAAGAAATTGTTGGCTAATGATGCATCTGAAATACTTCTGGAAGTTCAGCTTCTTTTCAGCTGTTGCTAAGAGATAAATTTTCATTGACATGAGGGATGTGAGGACATGTCAGAATGCTACCAGTTGTTGTGTAGATGGTTAGCTCTGCCGCCTTGCAGATGGTTGGAAAACTCTTGGTAGTGGGTAAATGTGTACTGATTATCTCATTGAATTAAGGTAACCTTTTGTCATTCATGGAATTCTGCAGACCAGGCACTGAGCAGCTGCTCTACTGATGAATTCTGGATTTAGTGAATACAAAGATTATGCTAAAGGGTATTTAGTCCTGCTCCAGGTACTGAGCATTGGACCACTGTAAGAATTTTTTTGTTTAATTCTGCCTTCAGTGTGTTAGTAACTGGGGCAATCCAATAAGATGTTATCATCAACTTTTTGATTAAACTGTGTTTTCCCACTTTGTTGTCACCACATGCTCATTGATATTTTTAAACTTTGGAAGTAACTCAGGAAGAGAATTGTGAAGAGCTGGTGTTTTTTCCTCCTTCTGCATTTTTTGAAGTGGTACAAAGGGAAGTAACTCTTATTCTGCCTGCTTTTTGTAGTATTAAAACTTTGGGTTGGTCATGTCTGCTCCCCGCTGACCCCGGCAGTCTGATTTGATACTAGCTCCTGTGGCAAGTGTCACTTAAAACTAGAACATAGCTCACTGATGAGATTTGCCTCAAAAACAGTTTTTAGCGGTCTGATTCATAAATACATCTGTTTATTTTTGGATTACACTTGTGAGTGCACCTCATCACTCTATATCATCACTATATAAGAGGTATACTTAAAGGTGATGGTTCACTCTCATATTAAAACTTGCTTGTAAACTTTTCCCCACCCTTTTGAAAGAAAATTAGTAGGCAGAATTAGGTTTTCAATTAGGTTGTTTTTATTGAAGACTGTTTTCAAGGTCTAAATAAAATGTTTAGTTTGTAGAATGATTTTGGAAAGAAGTTGATGAAGGAATTGGAGCAAACAAAGCTTAAATTATTTGGACTGCAGAAAGAGAAAATGCTTCTGGATTGTTAGACAGTGTTTACAGACTTTAAAAAAACAGTTAAAGTCTTCAGATCAGTGTAGTTTTGTCTAAGAAAATTCTATTTTGTAAGGATCTGAACGGTGGGGTTTTGAGAATAAATCTATTGCTTTGGAAATACAGGGGATAAAAGGTAACTAGAATAAGGTGTAGCAACTGTGTACAGCACAGTAGTATACCCTCTTCTGAAACATAGTAGTGGGTCGAAGACTTGAGGGATCTTCTGGAGAGGTGCTTTCTCAAGGCATTACGGTTCTCTCAGAGGGATTTAGAAATAGATTAGAAGCAATTGTGTTTGCTATTACAGTACCTTATTTCCAGGGTAAGAGGTAAAGAGAAGAGGGCTAAGAGTTTAAGGGTCTATGTTTACGGGTCACTGTCTAATGGACCTTATAGGAGAAGGTGTTTCTGAGATGCTGTTTAGGTTCATCTTCCCTGTCCTGCTTAAGTGTAACTTTGATCTAATTCTTGAAAGTGTGGGGCTTTATTTTTATTCTTTTATCAAGTATATAATGTTTTAATGGGTTCTTATGTTTCCTCCTAACCCTCAAGCCAAATCATATGTACTGATTAGATTTCTGCCAGTAAGTAGTGGCTCACCTTCCATACAGTTTCAAGAAGTATTGTTGGGCTTTTTCTGTTGAAACTGCATTGTTCAAAAACTAGAAGGTCTGTTTCGATGTCAGGATTATAATGAAAAAGGTGATTAAAGATCAGTATTTGAAGTACAGAATTTAGAAATTAAGCTGTTTGTAATTGGGATTATTTTTATTTTTTACATAAAGCTATAGTAAGATGCACATGTGGTATTTTGAAAAAATCTTGAGGAAGCCTAAGAGCTGAAATGTTTTATTTGCGGTAAAAATACCACAGTCAAATGGTATAACTTTGAAATTACGGAAAAAAGGAAGCAGCTTCATATTTGTTTGATCACCCTCAATATGTTTTTGCCCTAATAATGAAATTGGTTTCCATTTCTGAGTACAGTGTTAAGACTTAAGTGGAATACATTCCATCATAAATGACTGTTTGAAGTAGCTTCTCAGACTGAATAAATAGTTTTTTTCTTGTACCTAGTGGAATTTTTTATAGGGTGTTTTTCTCCCCTTCCAGTTTACTGAAATGCTGACATCTAACTCTAGTACATTTCCAAGAATTTGTCTCTACTTCTGTTAAGTATCTTAACAAGCTTTTGTGACCTAGTTAATGTTTTGAAAGTTAATAATGTTTCATAGGGTATAAAAATCTGATATACTGTCATAGAGAAATAGTTTTAAAAAATGGTCTGCTTAGCATCTGTGTGATTACCCCAATGTTAAAACTAACTATTGTGTAATAATATATATGAAAATCAAGTTTTTCATCTCTTAGCAACCTTTCTTAGAATATATTGGACGATTAAGGTAAACTGAGTATTAATGCTTTCTTCAGGCAAATCAGATCAAAATATAATAGGTCATGCAGTTGAGTCTTTCAGCTGTGAGGGACTGTGGCCTCATTGGAGACAAGGATGAAGATACACAGGCTGCACAATGACTTCAGAAGTACCGGCTTTTAGTATCAGGGTTCAGAATGACAGCTTATGGCACAGCCTTGGTTGCAGCACTGTTGTTACTTTGTGGTACTATAACATGGCCAAAAATAGCACAGATAAGCATTGCACATAGTTGTTACAAGTTGGGAAGTTTTAATCGGTTGTGTGATCTAGCAGTCACATTCACCTCAGGTCTTTTTTTAGACCTGTGATAAAGGGTGCTTGCTTTTGGGTAGCTTTTAAATAAAATACTGCAAAATACTACAGTTGGAGAAAAGAAACCTGACTTCTTAATACTAAATTTAAAGTTTCCTTGGAAGCAGTTTCACCAGGAAGAAGTACTACAGGGAATATTGTATATCACCTTAGTATATCACTAGTGAAAATAGGCTGTTAGACTATAAAGCTATTAAGAGAGGGTAATTAAATCCTTAATCAGGGCTGGTATTAGCAGAGATACAATGACAAATGTTTTGATACAAGCAAAACAGCAACAGAGAAGTATGAGTTAGAACTGCATTTCAAACTAAGATGACAATTATTGTTTGTAAAGAGCTATATGAATGTGTGTTTCTTCTCCTGTAGTCTGTTGATTGTTGAATATAGAAGTAAAAATAGCAGTTTTGCTAAGAGTTTTAAAAGCAGTACTACAAGAAAGTATTGTTTGCACTTTTATTTTCAGTTTTAACTCGTTTGTATTCACAAAACAGTCAATACTTAGTCTACAAAAAAGTTTTCCATAGTAGATCTATTAAATTCCATCACAGGTCTATTTGATACAGCTTATACTTGCTGTCAGCACCTATTTGCTCTGTGGTCATTACCACAGAAGACAAGTTTGGTATTTATGCTGTATGTCTGTCTTTCTGTTTCGTAGGTGTGGGGTTCCAATTACTTTTCAGGCTTTTCCAAGAGCAGCATAATCTGGAACAGATAGCCTGCTTAGTGAAAACAATAGCAAAACAGATTTTTGTTGTTGTTGTTTTTTAAAAATGCTTTTTATGCTGACTTAGTAGAAGTGCATTGAAGACTTTTTTTGAGATTGGTGTTTGTTTACTCATCAGTGTAAATCTTGAGGGAAAAGTTGTAGTAAATACTTCGGTTAGCAGCTACCATGGAGGTACTGACAAGTGTCCTGTTAATGACAGTGGGAGGCAGTGATCTATATAGAACCTGTTCACACTATGTGCAGTTTAGCTTCTTTTGCCCAAATGATGTTTGTATTCAGACTCTATGCTTCTGAGATGCTGTCAGCATCAGTGAAAAAAATACACTGTCGTGACTACCTCCATAGTCACTTTGAATGCTTCTCCGAGTGCGAATTAGGAAGTCCCTAATAGAAATAGTACAGACGATAAGACGAGGCCCAAATGTGTCAGGATGGACAGACTTCATTCTTTCTCTTCTAAATTTGTGGCTGCTTCAGAAACTTCAAGCTGAGCAGTGTTCCTTTCTTTATACAGCCGTTCCTGAACTTCTCCCATGAGGGGACTTTAACTGATAAGATCTTAACATGGTTTTTGTGGTTGCTCTGCTCATAATTAGGGGAAGGAAAAAGCCGACTATGGTGTGAGTTTACCATTGTGGTATAGGACACAGTATAGTTCATGCTGTTTCCTATCATGTCATAATCTTTATTAGGTTCTTTTGCAGACTTACATTTTAATACTTAGCTTAAAATAATTTGGGGAAATAGGAAACATACTTCATAAGTGTTGGACTGTTCATCTGAAGGAGGGAAAAAAAAATCTTTCTTTCTCACCTTTCTATTTCACTGGCACTAGCTCTTCCCACTCACCTGCCTGCCTTCTACCATCAGTTCATACAGCTTACAAAAAATAGCTGGCTTGAGGCTCTGACTACGATGTATGTATTTCTTGACTAGAGTAAAATTGACTGAAAAATGCGGGTTTAAGTCAATGCTTAATTTTCCAAAACCTTGTGAAGGGATTGATGAATCCTGTCTATGGTATGTTGTGCTGCAGAGTCTGCAGTTGCAGTAGCACAGGTGAGGCTTTAGAAAAGGGCTATCCTGTGTGTTAGCTCAAGAGCTCAACCTTTTATAGCTGGATTAAAATAATCTATCTTTGATCGTGAGTTATAACACTGGATTGAATTGTGACTAAGTTAAATAGATAATCCATTAGAGTAGAATCAAAAGGTGAAATTAATGCAGTGAAGATAGGGTTTGTGTTTTTTTAGAGCCTAATGCTTAATTATTCTGCTACAGGAGAGGATTCTGTCTCAGGAAGTGTCATGCAGATGTTTTATTTGAGAATGGAAAGATTTTACCTAGATTATAGGAGAGAGCTTTCTGCAAACAAATAAAAAAGATGGAATTTTGTTAATAGAACATTACTCAGAATTAAGTAGTCTGATTTATCCTGCAAAAGCACTTCTGTAGTACTGTAGTTTTTTTCTGTTTAACGTCTGTAATAATTTACCTGATTTAAGAAGATCCTAACTCTTCTCCACGATATAACAAGTTATAATGTTTCCTTATAGAGGACCAAGTTGTTGTCCTCAGCTTTATCTGTATATGATCTTAATATATGCTGGTAACTAACTTGAAATTCATTATATGGTCACCAATTACAAGAATAGGAAATCTAGCCTCACTAACTGCCTTATCCATGTCTAAAGAATACATTTCGCTTAAGGTTGTCTTGTTTGAATTTGTGTCTTGAACACAAATATTTAATGGAGTACTAAAAACTTCCTGTTTTGTGCCTAACATTCTGCCGCAAAGGTCAGTTACTTCCTCAAGAGGTAGGGCATACTGAAACTGTAGTGCCATATAGTTAAAATACTATTATTTTGATCTAAGACTTTGCTGCAGGTTTACTTTTGTATTTGTAGCATATTAACACAAATATGTTCATAATTTATACACTGATGATAAAATCATTTATGTTAAATAATAAAACATTGGGCTGGAAGAAAAGGATGCTGTGCTACAGAGCTTAGTTTTAATGCTGTGCTGCTGTGTCATGTGGCCATCCTGTAGAATTGGGTGAGGTTGCCCAAAAGTCAATTGCCTTGATTTTGAAGATTTCCAGAATTTAGTCAGTACAGATTTTTATGTGCAAGATCCCTAGTGGTCTTAAGTAATCACTATTCTTTTATGGGGTTAAACCTGATTTATCTTTAATGGAGTAAAACAGAAATGCCAAATCAAACCTTAAGTGCAGTGTACAAGTTTTGAGGCAGAATCTTCCCTCCTCCTCTCTTTTCCCTTTCCCCATGCATTATATAGCTTCATTTGAATGATGCTTCAGACATTGTAACTGTACCAGCAGATGCTTGAGACACCTTTTCAACTGTCATTGGTACTGATGAGCACCTATCTGTGAAAACTTCTGGAGACATTTGGCTAGTGTGTTATCCTGGATAAAATATGTGTTCTCTGGAGAAAAATGTCCCAAGTGCTAGCAGGTTTTTCTGTGCTGGCTGTCAGGGTTGACAAGTGACACAAATTAAAAGTGCAACACCTACAAGGCAGAGTCTTTTGCCTCCTAACAGGAAGCAGCTTTGTTACTCTTTGTTGTGTTTTTTTTGTTATCGTTTTTCCTGGTAATGCCAAATAAGATACTTTAAAATTGTCTGAAATTCCAGGCAACCATGAATATACCTGATGTAAAAACAGTATTGACAAAACTCTAGAAGTCCATAACAAAAAGCTGTGTTATGCAGTTAACAGGTATTGTCCTTTAAATTCCAAGCAAGATCCAAAGAAACCATAAAAGGAGTGTTGTTTATTTTTGTACTGTAAAATAAAGGGTAGAAGTGAGGGGGGGAAAAATTCTACCTTCTTACGAAAGTTATCTTCTGTGCATATGCATGGCAGTATACAAACTGTTATATTTTGAAATGCATGCTTTTCTTGTTGCTTTTTGCTTTGTAGGGATGAAGGGTACTGTACAGTAGTACTGCAGGCTGTTGAATCCTCTCTTCCTTTTCTACTGCGGCTTTCTCTTTTGATTCATTGAAGACCATGGCATATGCTGAGGGACAATAAGAAAGGGCTTCTTGGCTTTCAGACTTTCAGACCTTTTATGCTAAACAAAGTACAGGTATTTTCTCAGATCTTCTTGTTCTTGGAGATAAAAGATTTTGCAGAAGTAAATGAAATAATCTTAGAATTTCTTATGGCTGTTTGAATTTAAATACTTTAAATCATCCATTGTCTTCCATGTCTATGCTACAGGGGGTTGCCATTTCAAGCTGTTTGGGTAGAAACAATTCTAAGAACATTGCATTCTAGGTTTTCCTGGAAGGATTTAGGAGGTTTAGCATGTTGGTCACTAATTGAGATTTGAGTCATCTAGATTGTTTCTTGCTCCCTGTTAATCCAGGGACAGTATCTGACATGACTGGACCTGCATAACTTCTATCCGCATATCTCATTGACTGCTGTAATCAGAAGTAAATGTATTAATTTCTACTACTGGAAGTAAATTAATCTTGAGCTGCTTTTCAGTCGTTGAGTAATGAGTCTAATCTATTGCAGTAAAAGCTCTACCAGTAAACGAGTGTGGTACATTAGGTAATTCTGTGGTTTAAATCTAATTACAGTGCTTTTTAAATCAAACTTTTGCTGGCTACAGGGCAAAGCATCTTAAACCTTATCAAACTTAAACTGTACATTATGTGGAATTATTTTAAGAGTGGTAACTATAGTCCTGTCTTGTGAAATGGGTTCTGTATTTACAAGAGAAGAATTGCATCTGAAGTTGGTCAGTTATATAGGAAATAATGGGATCGACTGCTGAGATGCCAGAAAATAATTGAGTGTGTAAATGAGAGCCAGACTCATTAGTCTGTGACATCATACAGTAAATGCAAGGTTTTAATGATAAACTAAGTACTAATTATGAAGCTTTTTCTGTGCTACGAATGAGCTAATTCATGAACTGCCAGTACCTGAAGAAGGAAGTCTCTTAGGGCCAGAGGCTTATGTATTATAACGTATTTATTGGTTTGATAAAAACTGTATTGCATTATCTGTCCAATTTAAACAGAAAGTATTTTTCGTATAATTTAACTGTAAATCTTACAAGGAGAAGGCTGTGAGTACCATTTTTACATTCTAATACCTACTTAGCAGTAGCGATTCAGGAATTGATGCGAGTAACTGTTTTAAACAGGTTCCAGGGAAGAGAATATTTTTTTCTTCTGAGAAGTGATTTCTGTCTGCCTTGGGATATTCTATTTTTACACATAAATTATATTCATACACAAATATAAGTATTTATAAATTTTTTTATTTGCGTCACCCTCACTTAATGCAGTGATTTACCACCCTTGTCATCTTCTGGAGACTGACAGATTTTGATTTTAAAAACAGAAAAAATAGGGTGCAAGAATCAGTGAGGATAGAAGGGAAAAACAGAAGACTAGAGGGAATGAAAGAGAGATGAAAGAAGAAAATACTCTGTGTACTGTTAACTTTGTAATGGTGATGTTTATTGCTGAGAGCAACCGCTTTTCTGCAGGTACTGGCAGCACTTCAGAAGTTTTGGTGCTTTTTCAAGTTAGTTGAGGAACTTGGTGGTAGCTGCAGTCAGCTGCAGATGCTTGGGCCAAAAGATGCAGGGTTGCTGTAACAAATGAAGCAGTTTGCCATTGTGTAGACTGCTTTTCGGAAAACTCCTGATGAAAACTGTGCTGTAAAGCTGCAAGGGTCAGGATGTACTATTGAGGGGGTCCTGCCCACTGACATGTTTTCTAGCAGCTCTCTCTGTTACTTGTGATGTCCTGTATCTTGTCCTGTGTGTTTTCGTGCAGAGTAGTTTCATTGCCTTCATGCACTAGTAACTGGGATTGGTTTGAAAGTGGTATGACTAAATAGCTTTGAATGGTACTACTTGTTTGTTTTGAAGAATGGGAAAACCTTTTCGTAAGGGCTCAAGGTGAGTGGGGATTTTAGCTTTTTTTTTTAATTGCTAAGAAAACCATTGTATTTCATGCTAGATTATCCTCCTATTCCTTCCCACCCCAGTCTAGAATATGAATGCTATTTACGACTCAGTTGTGCTGTAGGTATTGTACTGTATTTCATAGTAAGGCCTGAAATTACATGGGTGCATGCTTCTGTTTCCAAAAGAGAGGATGTGGAGGTGTAAACTACGCGTAGTGAAAGTAGAAGGGATGGGACAAGATACAGCATTGTCTTGGGAAGATAAAAACTTCACTTGTAAACTTCTCCACTTTTTGAACACATCAAAGATGTATTCCATCTGAAGAAGATGATGTTTATACACTTTCAGAAAATATAAATCTTTACTGGGTATATCTGTTTACTCTTGTCATGTAGGATTTTACTTCAGTGCCTACCCGAGAGCAAGCAGCCCCTTTGCATAAAGTGTACTGCCTGTCTTGTCTCTTAAACTAGAACAGAGTAGAAAGGTAAATTTTGCTCTTGAGTTACTGTGTGTCTTTAAGCATATTTTTAGTGTAACTCTCTGTTTCGCCAGAGGTTTTCATAGGGCATTAGGCTTATGTGACCATCATGCCTGGTCCTGGAGGAGATTGGGGTAAAGACCTGAAGCTGGAAACGTGCCCAGGCTGCTGAACTGTTCAGTGTGTCCTGGCAGCTATATACGGAGCTGTGATTTTTCTCAGCCCATGGGTGTGATGTCTCCCAGACTGGCTTTGCACAAGCCACCTGTTGATTTCCAAGCCAGCTAAGTCTGGGAGCCACAGCGCTAAGCCACATCTGTGTTAGAATGAAACACAACTTTTAGAACAGGAAGCTGGGAGGTTGTTGTAATACCCGGGCTTGTAGACACTTTATTTCGATGGTCTTCGTGTTATTTGTCAATGTGAGTTTCTTTGTTCAGTAAGAAAAGAGTATCTCTATGCCTCAAGAAAGTGTATTGAAGGCAAATTGATCAGTAATATTGGCTTTTGCTCAAGTCAAATATAAATGCCTTTATAGTATTATGTATTGATGGTCTTGGTTTGTTTGGGTTATTTCATAATATGCAATTGTTTTAAAGGAAATGAATTTTTTTTTTTACTTTGTTTAAATACACCATGCATAATGAAAGGCAGTTTGAACTGGATCTAGTTTAATGGAGCCCACTTCTATCAAATTTACTGCTTTAAACCCAACTACAAATAGAGTGAATTAAAGACCAAATTATTTCAATGTAGGTGTGCATTGAGCCAAAGTGTTATAATGATTGATTTCCTCAAGTGTTTAATTCCCAGTAGGTTTTTGTGCCAACAGACAAAAAGGAATTTATTGACTTTACATAAAGAGTAGTTTGGTCTAGTTGACTATATTATTCAAGTGTAAATTAGTGGGTGGTAGGAGACTGTGTTGTACTGGAATTTTATTTTGTCTTAAGCAAATTGTCTCGTGCCTTATTAACTTCTAGTGCTTAAAATGTGTAGTTCTGACTCTTGGAATACATGCTAGGACATTCAAGTGGTTTTAGTAGGTTTCTCACATTCATTATATAAGAACATCCATATTTAAGCAGAGTTTTTCCCCCTCCTCTGCCCTAAGAGAGTGTTAAGACTGCGTACTAAGTTTGAATATTTTGTGGCAAATTCACTAGTTGTTGTTTTTATTTCTTTATTTTACAACTGATTAGATTTTTACGCTCAATTTCAGTGTGTACAAATATACAGACCACCTTCTCATCTGGGATAAGCATAGTTTAAACACAAAACACTTCCCTTGCTTCCCTTCCAAGTCCTGTCTTACACATCTGTTCCTCTAAATAGATGAGTTTCGTTTGTCTCTGGACATTTTGTGGATTGCAGTCAGGAAACATGATTTGACTAATATCTCCTGTCTCATGCGAAGATAATGCTAGAGGATTATCTATTTTTTTGGTTGTATTTTAAAGGGCTGCAGATGCCGTATGGAGTAGTTAATACAGTGTATGTATCATTGTCAAGCTGTATCCTCAAATGCATTGTCTTCTCCTCTACCCTAACGTGGCATCAAAGTATCATTAGAAATGATGGGCATTCAAATAGATGATCCTGATAGACCTTTTTATGTTTCAATTAAAAATTGTGCTGTGCAAATTAAAAAAAAAAACAGATTTCAGGGTGGACATGACAGCCCTCCAGTTCGAAAAATAATTACTGTTGGATCAAACTTTCTGTTCCATGTCTGTTATCAAGTTATCTATCAAAGAAAATGAGATGAGTGATTAAAAGGTTCAGATCAAAGGCAACTGATTTAGCTTCACTGGAGGCTCCCATCTTCTAATTTAAAATGTATCTATGTCTAACTGATTACCTCTCACATTTATAAAGAAATATTGACATCCTGCTAAAGTATGCAATGACCTCACTTCTGTCAGAGTTGTATAGGTTTCACTGCAGGCACTCTGAAAGCATTGATATTCCTGTAACCTTTTGAGGGAAGATATGTGTTCAGTGTATTAATGAGCTGGTTGAAGTGATGTACAGTAATTTCATCCTTGGGTAAAAACAGATGTGAAAGATTCTGTTTTAATATTTAATCAAGCTCAAAGCCTCTCTTGGCTTGTTTAAGTTGACCTGACAGCATTATACCTGGAAACACTTTGAATTAAACCCGGAGTGCTTGACCTTGTTCAAACAGTTGTAATTTAATAAGGCTGCTGTCTTTGTGGAGATAGTGCAGCTAATGGGCAAATCCTTTCATGGCCAGGATTGCTTTTTATTGCAGTGGAAAAACTTCCTGTCTGCTCTTAAGACTTTAATCAGATGAAGTAATAAAAATGAAATAAATACTAAAAGAAGTTTTGTATGATAGTTGCTATTCCTAGATTGTAGTTAAAGAACATATTCCAGAAGATACTTGGTTTCTTCAAATGTCTTCCAGCAGTCTCTCATGACAGGTCGCTGGCAATCACTGTACTGTAGCTTATCTCTTGTCAGAATTTTCCTTAGGGTTAGGAAGCTATTTCTCAAGTGGTATATGTTGGTTTGGCCTCAAGTATAGTCAGTGGAGCTTGCATCAATTTAAGGCAAATAGAATGCTTAATTTTTTTTTCCTGCTTGTGCCTCCGAAAATGTTTCTAAACTTTGGCATGTTTCTCAAAACAATGGGACCCAGGAAACAAGTGCTTGAATATTTGCGAACAAGTGTCACTGTATTAGTTAAGCTTTTGTGAAAAGAGGTGGTGGTGGAAGAAAGGTAACCAGTGAGCATCAAATAGGTTTCAGCATGGTATCCAGGGTCTAAATGAGGCGGGGCTATGTAATACTGAGAGAGAGTTCCTGCGACAGAGGAGTTGTTCTCACTCATCGAATTAATTACCAAGCTAGGAAAAAAATGAGAGATTTAAAATTGTCCGTCTTGTTCTGCTAAATATGATTTGCGTATGCTAAAAACTTGGTCATTTTTTCTGATCTCATCTTCCAAAGGAATTGGACCTATACATCAGTTCAAATTCTACAGCAACATTTAGGTCAAAAACACAGAAACACTTTGTAGTGTCCATGTATGTGGGTTCCCCGCGCCATGCTTTCTGCTTTCCTTGCACTTCCACAGAGTTTTGCTTGTCTGTTTTTAAGATACATTTAATAATGTTCTCAAATCACTCAACTAAAAAAAAAAAAATCTGTATAAGGGCAGTCTGAGTAAAACTGGAGATAGATTATAGGTATAGGTTGAACATTGCCTAGAGAAAATTTAAGGTTTGGATAGAGAAGGAAGAGTAGGAGACAAATGACAAGGAACAGCCAGTTAACAAAAATGGAAGAAGTTGAAGTACAGGAATTTAGATGGTTACATCATCAGGATCTGTATCTTTCTAATTCTGTGTGTATATTCAAAAGCTCAATAAAACTGTGTCGGACTTCTTAAGACTGACTGGGCAGAACTGTGCTTCTTTTAAAATTTGCTATCAGATCTGCTGTTTGAGTTAGACTGTCTTGCTTCCCTAGGTTAAGCATGTGTGTTAGCAATTCCAGAGGCTACGTAGTTTAAATAACAATAGTAAAATCAGAATTAAATAATTTTCATTCTGAAATATAGCAAACTTAATTATGCTACAGTGTTATTGTAAAGCATCATATCGTTGTTGCAGAAGAGTATTAATACAGTATGACAGTACATACTGGGAAGGACTGCATATACTTGCAGAAAGCTACCACATGTTGTAACAAATGTGCCTTACAATACTGATCAAAATAATCATTCATTAAATCCCTTTTTTCTCATTCTAGCAAAACATTACTTTTATTCATAAATTCAGTAAGATAATTCCAGTTTTAATGAGTGGAATTTACTTTGATGTAGGACATTACGTTACAGCTTTCTTCATATTCCTAATACTGATTGATGCCCCAGAGTGGATCTAGCACATTGTGATTTCTTCAATCATCAGTTTTTTTCAAAGGCATTGAAAAGAAATAGCTGTTCAGAGTGCTGAACCTCACTGAAGCATAGCTAGTTGTGGGTGGTCTTTGACTTAGGTGGGTGAAGAAAGGTAAACAAATTCTGAAATAAGTGTTCTTTCATCTAAGAGGTACTTCATTGACACATTGTGTTTAGAGATTTTTAACTACTTCTGTGGTTTGAGAGCTTGATAATGGTCTGTCAGTCTTGAGTTTGCTTCTGTGATCTGTCATTACTGTTGTTTTGTGCATGTGGTGGGTTAGCCCTTGGCTCGG
>NW_010127440.1:0-18771 GCF_000699245.1 Pterocles gutturalis | reverse complement strand
TCCCCCGAGCAGCCCGTGAACGAGAACTTCGGAGCGCCCAAGGGCGATGGCGCCAAGAAGGGGCTGTCGGTGGAGCACATCTACCAGAAGAAGACGCAGCTGGAGCACATCCTGCTCCGGCCCGACACCTACATCGGCTCCGTGGAGCTGGTCACCCAGGTGCGGGGCGAGGGGAGCGTGGTGGTGGGGCTGAGCTCCTGGGTCATTTACATCTGCTCAGAAAGCAGAAAATGCCTGCTTTACAAACGGGTGGCACAGAAGAGGAGGTATACCTGGAGGCTTAACGTATTTCTCGTTTTCTTTCCAGCAAATGTGGGTTTTTGATGAGGATGTGGGCCTCAACTGCAGAGATGTGACCTTTGTGCCTGGCTTGTACAAAATCTTTGATGAGATTCTAGGTAAGGTGACCTGTCTGTCGGTCAATGATTGACGAGTTATTAATGGGTTCTGAATGTCTAAGAAACTGGAACTAAATGTGAGAACTTATCGAGTGTACTTTTACCTGGCTCCATTGTTGACCAAGTAATGTCCATTGCATCATCTGATGGATGGTGTTTGCAGAGTACGGTGTTGATTGTGCTTGGAAATATTGGATACTAATGTCCTTCCATTAGTACTACTTAGCAGTAAGCTGTTCATGGGATGATGGTGCTCTCTATCACAAAACCGATTTAATTCAGCCCCAAATTCTCTCTTATGTTAACTTGTAGTACTCATAAATTTGTAACTTGCAAAATATTTGCATGCCAAGATGATAGTAACGTTGTATTGAATTTTTGCATTCATTCGACTGAAGACACTACAGTTAATAGTTTTGTCTTGATTGAGGATGTAATGTAATAACAATAATCTTTCTATTCTAGTCAATGCTGCAGACAACAAGCAGAGGGATAAAAACATGACATGCATTAAAGTGACAATTGATGTGTAAGTTTTATTTCATTTTTGTTCCTTGCTTTCCCAACTCCAGTGCATTAGATTTTCCCACTCGGACGCTGCGCTGCGAAGCTGGTGCAGCACTGGAGGGCTCTGCCACGTGGCTGGTCCAAGTTAGACCAAATGTAACTCACGGGTTGTGAAAGCCTTTTTCTTTGTTTAGCCCCTGGGTCTCTTACAGAGTGGTGACTCATGACATGACTGCTTTTTTGTTGTTGTTTTTTTTTCCATTGTGGCCATTTTCCTCTTCTCTACTTTTTTATTCCACTGTTGAGGGTAGGTAGAGGGTTTTTATGTGTGGTTGTCCATTTCATAGACGGTATCTGCAGATCTGAGAATTTTTTGGTTGACTTGTCCTCCCTCTGCTGGCTGTTCCTGCACTTGCTGAACAGAGGTTTGCTCTTGAGGAAATGGTGGCCTTTCCCCAGAGCTTTTGTGTAATGCTTGTTTGCTCAGTCATCCGCAGCCTTAAAAACACACATTTTTGTCCCCTAGAGAGAATAACACAATCAGTGTATGGAACAATGGGAAAGGTATTCCAGTTGTGGAACACAAAGTGGAGAAGGTCTATGTGCCTGCTCTTATCTTTGGACAGCTACTGACATCCAGCAACTATGACGACAATGAAAAGAAAGTCACAGGTAGGGAAGACTCTCAAATACGCACTCATACTTTTGAGCAGCCTGATCAGGTTAAATTCTTTTAGGTGGTTTTGAACACAGGTAATAACACGAGTCTGTTTTCTTTCTCATTCCAGGTGGGCGAAATGGTTACGGAGCCAAACTGTGCAACATATTTAGCACAAAATTTACTGTGGAGACTGCATGTCGCGAATACAAGAAGTTATTCAAGCAGGTATGAACACTTCTCATTCCAGTAACGTTATACCTGAGATTTTCACATAAGACCCTAAGATTTTGTTCTGAAAATCTAGGCGTGACTTGCATTCAGTGCACTGTGATTAGAATAAATTTGGCCCACAGTTCATGTACCCCCAGATATAATTCAAATGAATAATGAAGTGAGCAGACATAATCAGAACCTAGTTTTTAACCAGTAGGGTGTTTTTTTTATTAGTTTGAAAATATTTAAAACTTGTAAATCAGTTTACTGCTTTTAAAAAGTAAGCTAGTTGCTCGTGTGTGTTAGACTTGCAACTCACAAAACCTCCTTTTCTCAGACCTGGACAGACAACATGGGAAAGGCTGGTGAAATGAAACTGAAACATTTTGATGGAGAAGATTTCACGTGTGTGACTTTTCAACCTGATCTGTCAAAATTCAAAATGACAGTTCTTGATAAAGACATTGTAGCACTAATGTCTCGAAGAGCCTATGATATTGCTGGATCCACAAAGGATGTCAAAGTTTTCCTGAACGGACAGAGGCTGCCTGTAAGTGAGCATTTAAAAGAAACAGTTATCCCTCTATTTCTCGTGCCATTTCAAGAGTGAGATTTTCTTGAAACAATTTATGTCATTACACATAGTAAAGGGAAAATTTGTGTGAGTGATTTCTCTACACACTTTTCAGGAGGATGTGAATTAAGTATTTATAGGAGCTGTTATAAACGAGTTGTCTGCTTTCATCTGTCTGCAGGTGAAAGGATTCCGCAGCTATGTGGACCTCTATCTGAAGGACAAAGTAGATGAAACTGGTAATGCACTTAAGGTTATCCATGAGGAAGTAAATTCTCGGTGGGAAGTGTGTTTGACTTTAAGTGAAAAAGGCTTTCAGCAAGTCAGCTTTGTCAACAGCATTGCCACCACAAAGGTAACTCTGCTTTATTTAGTCATGCTAATACCATCTTCGTCATCATTAATATTCTTAGCTATTTTCAAATGTATGTATGGTAGTGAAAAATGCTTAGTTGCTTCATGTTGCAAAGACTATGCTTAAAGTTTTAAATAGATATGTGTCCTTTTTTTTTTTTAATGGAATCACCACCAGGGTCTTTGGTCCCATTTTCCCTTAGGGTGGCAGGCACATTGATTATGTAGCTGACCAGCTGGTGACTAAACTCATTGACATTGTGAAAAAGAAGAACAAGAATGGAGTTGGAGTGAAGCCTTTTCAGGTACAATGCCAGAATTTCCCCAGTGGGAAACGCAACTTGAGCATTATTGTAAATTGTGACTACAGCTTAATGCATTACGACATTAATAATACACATTTCCGTTGTACAGACAATATATACATAGTTATAGAGGCCCCGTATTGTCCAGTTTAAGCCAACTAATTATTTTCTGTTTGGCTGATGTATTTTGTAATCGGAACACTGTAAGTCAGTGTAGATGCACTAAAACTCAGTATCTGTTAGATAATACCTGCTCAGGCCAAGAGCTGCTGATTCTTTGACATCCCAAATCATAAAACATCATTAATGAACGTTCGTTAGCTGTCCTAAATTCTTTCAAGATGTCTAGGAAAACTGAAAACCCTACAGTGATAATTGAGTTTTTCCTCCCTGTGTGGTTCTGACAGGCGAGTGTCAGCACACGCCGCTGGTGCGGAGGTGAGCCGCTATCATGTGGGATGCTTGTTGTGTTTAACTGCAGGTGAAGAACCACATGTGGATTTTTGTGAATGCCTTGATTGAAAACCCAACCTTTGACTCTCAGACTAAGGAGAACATGACTCTGCAGGCAAAGAACTTTGGCTCGACTTGTAAACTGAGTGAAAAATTTATTAAGGGTGTAAGTACTGATATACATGAATAACCGAGATCTCTGTAAAACTGCATCTTATGTGGCAAATATAGTACTGTTGAAGTAGTGTCATGTACTAAACAAAAAGTACGTAACTTAGAATCCTGTCATTGTTAAGGCTTTTCCCACAATTGTTTGGGATTATGTTCTGTGTTGTAGGCAATGGGCTGTGGCATTGTTGAAAGTATCCTAAACTGGGTAAAATTTAAAGCTCAGAGCCAGCTGAATAAGAAATGTTCAGCTGTGAAGCACACCAAGATTAAAGGTGTTCCTAAGCTGGATGATGCCAATGATGCTGGTAAGTGTTTCCCATCCTTTGTAACCAATTATTTCAAAAAGTTAAAACTTGTTTATTATCAAATTAAATAATTGTCTCCTAAAGATAATAAGAAAACCAGTAATTATAGTTTATCTCCATTTTACAGTCACATTTACTCTGTGCAGTGCAACAAAACCTGTATGTGTCAGAAGATATTTATTCTCATACAATTTCTGAGTAGGCAGGTTTTGATTTCACCTCTTAAATAGAAAATGTGCTTTTTTTTTTTCTTAGGCAGCAAGAATTCTTTAGATTGTACACTTATCCTGACCGAGGGAGACTCGGCCAAAACACTGGCTGTCTCTGGTCTAGGAGTAGTTGGTAGAGACAAATACGGAGTGTTTCCCCTTCGAGGAAAAATCCTCAATGTCAGAGAAGCTTCTCATAAGCAGGTTGGTTGGAAAATCTTTGTCGTCTGCACGTTAAAAGGTGTGGTATGCTTTGTGTAATGCGATGGGTTTTAACCGAGTCCGTACAGCTGAACACCTGGAACACTAACTCACAGGAGCAGCGTCCTGACTGCCTAAGTCGGTCTCATCTCCAGCCTGCCCTGCTGGTTAAGTGGGAATATCGATTAGTCCTGTTCCATGTTTTTCCTGAAGGGATAGTGTTTGTGTCGTGGACTACACCACGTGTGGAAGGATCTAGAATAACTGAGGCATTAGACTTCAGTTTAGAAATAAATTTCTATAAACAGCGAAAAAACCACTAACAAGACAAAGTTCAGTTAACGGTACACTATGGATGATTTTAGACTTTTTTCAGCTACATTTTAAGTCTGAAAGACGAGTTTTTATTCCTTGTGATCTTTTCCAGATTATGGAAAATGCTGAAATCAACAACATCATCAAGATTGTGGGTTTACAATATAAAAAGAACTACGAAGATCAAGAATCTTTAAAGACCCTTCGCTATGGAAAGATCATGATTATGACAGATCAGGTTAGATTCACTAAAACTGAAAATTGGGAGAGGAAAAAAACCAACACTGGAATACAGAGAAGAGAGGAAAATGCTACCTTTCTCCCACTGCCATTGTTGTAGCTAATTCTCTGTGTTCATTTCTTTTTATCATTCTATATTTCAGTGGGTCATAATGTCTTTTCAGCCACAAAACAAACCAGATAAAGTAGCGAGGGGAGAAGCATCACCAAATAGCTAAATACTGTCTTTCCAGTCTGCTGATTCAAGGTCCTTGACCAGTCCTTGATACCTTTTTCACCAAGAATGAGCCTTTTCTGTTTCTTTTAATTTTCAGTAGTTAAACACAACGGACAGTCACCTTTTTAGAAGTGAAAGTTAATAGGGTCAGTTAGCTGGAATTATGGAATAATTTGCTATTAAGCTAACAATTGTCACTTCCATCATGTCCCTGATTAAATACATCTTGTTTTTATCTTTTTAAATCAGGATCAAGATGGATCACATATCAAAGGTTTGCTGATTAACTTCATCCATCACAACTGGCCATCTCTTCTAAGACACAACTTTTTGGAGGAATTTATTACTCCCATCATAAAGGTAGGGGGTTGGGTAGATGGTCAGGTGAATGAGTAAGGATCCACTGGTCCAAATCTGCCTCATTTCACAGTTAAAATGTGTTCATTTCAGGCCTCTAAAAACAAAGAAGAAATTGCATTCTACAGCATTCCTGAATTTGAAGAATGGAAAAACAGTACACAGAACTACAATTCATGGAAAATCAAGTACTACAAAGGTTTGTAGAAAACTTCATGTGGTGAAATTAAATGATCCCAGTAAAAGCATTCATGATTCAATTCAGAGTCTGCCCTGCTTTTGCAGAAAGGGTCAGGACCGGGTGACCTCCAAGTCTCTTCCCTCCTCAGATATTCTGATTACAAATCCGTGTGACGTAAAATATAAAAGTAGGGGAACAATAACCCCTAACAGGATAAAATCTGAATGAAATCTCTCCAAATGAAGCTACACTATTGTAGGGAGCCATTCTTTCAGCCCTTTCAGGCAGTTAGGCTCAGCTTTAGGTGCTGTTTTCCACAGCACAGTCCTTCTGCACTGCTAGCACTGTAAGCTAAGTACTTGCTCCGGAATTAATACCAATAAGAAAGGTCCCAACTGCAGAACCATGGCTGGATGTTGAGGAATAATTTCCAATTTTCAGTTAATCATTTCAGATAGCTACAGGATTTGCAGACAAAATCCAAAAGTACATCATGCAGCTGCTCAGTTATCCGAAATTCTTGTAATTTTTTTAGTAACCTTACATCTCACTTTAAAGTAAGTTTTCAGTAAGTCATCTTCATGCTGTACATTTGTATGATGCATGACAGAAACAGTGTATAGCAAAATATTTATCTGAAGTGCAACTTAATTTAAGAAAGAAGTTGTTAGGGTTAACTAGTGCTGTCTCTGCAGGTTTGGGTACCAGCACATCGAAGGAGGCTAAAGAATACTTTGCCGATATGGCTAAACATCGAATTGGGTTCAAATATTCTGGTCCTGAAGATGATGCTGCGATCACCCTGGTAACTGACACTTGATTTAATTGCTGACTTGCTACCTTTGCTATTCGACTGCTTAGAGTGCTCTGTATTTTCTCTTAAACTGCTCTTAGAGGCCTTTGGGCTGGAGACAATCTCTTTGTTACCAAGGCTACGGCTTTAGTCTAACCAGTAGAAGCGAATCTGTCCACTGACCTCAGGCCAAGAGTACCCTTTAATGATGGTTTTTAAATATAGCTCAGAACAAACTAATCACTACAAACCAATTGACATTTTCGGACACAACAGTAAATATTCCTTTAACATTTTTTCTCCATGTTCTGCTGCAGTTTTCTCCAAGTCAGACCTCCCCTTTCTCCCCCAGATTTTCTTCTTGCAAAATGGTTCACCAGTGGATTAAAACAGGCCTTGAATGTCCTAGAACTGAGTTACTTTTCGTTTTGTAATACACAGGCCTTTAGCAAGAAGAAGGTAGAAGAGCGAAAGGAATGGCTGACTAATTTCATGGAGGATAGAAGGCAACGGAAGCTGCAGGGTCTGCCAGAGGTAAAAGGTTTATGTATGTAAGGAAACTGGTTTCCTCTCTCTCCCTGGGGCTGTTCTCAGCTTCATACTGCGCACAGCTCGGAGTCAGTGAGTCTGTTGTTGGATCATGGGACAGTTAAAATGCTTTGGGATTTTGCAGAGCAGCTTCTCTCATCAGCCTACCCTCAGTTGTCCAACAGTTCATTTTAACTCTTATCTTTCACATGACTATCAGTAGGAAAATTACAACTTGAGCAGGACTATATGAAGACTTTATTTCTCAAAAGAATGTGCTGGTATCATGGGAAGCGATCTTTCACTTTGCCATGCTAAGAACATCAGCACTTGAGCTGTGCTTAGCTAGTCTTACAAGGAGCTTCCATTTTAGTGAAACTAGTCAAGCATGAGCTAAGAAACCAATTAAACCTTGTTAAAATTAAGGCACTCTTGGACCTGTTTTTCTTAGGAATACCTATATGGGAAAAATACTAATTACCTGACATACAACGACTTCATCAACAAGGAGTTAGTGCTGTTCTCAAACTCAGATAATGAAAGATCAATCCCGTCACTAGTTGATGGTAAGTTATTTCAAGATAGCGATTCCACATAGTGCCTTCCCCAGAACTCAATAAATGGCTGTTTGTATATCATATCATCAGAATCGGGGTCACCCGCTGAGCTTTCAGGGTCACTGTTCTGAAGTCCAAATTCTTCTGTCTAATTTTTTTAATCTTTAGATGAAATGTCTTGTCCATTTTGTAGTATATTATTGCAAGTGCCTTACTCTCTGGTGCAGAATCTTTAGGTGTATAAGTAGTTCTTGGTCTCTAGAGAGCAGAAGCTGAGTAAAACGCGTTGTATGTTCTAATCACAAGGTCTTTGGTTTTTCTTTACACAGGTTTGAAGCCAGGTCAAAGAAAAGTTCTGTTCACATGTTTCAAACGAAATGATAAGCGGGAGGTGAAGGTTGCTCAGCTGGCTGGTTCTGTGGCTGAGATGTCCTCGTACCACCATGGTGAAGTAAGAACCTGGCCTGGTTGTGCAAAATGCACAACATTTAAATGAAAGGCAAAAAAGCCTTTCTGTTGACTTGACGGCTAAGGTGCCTCCAAAGCAGGATTAGATGGTTGAGTGTAAAAGCCAGAGCAAAGTGCCTGTATACTCACTATTAATGCTTCAATACGAATTTAACCTGATATTGGTCAGTCTGTCTGTCCTACCTAGCCTTGATGGGAGTATATTTCATACAAAAAGTAGAACAAGAAAAACCTGCTTTATTTGTGACAGATTTAGACAGTTGTTAATAGCCTTTCTGCCTTGGTGAGGAGAAGTTAGCACTAAAACAAGCTTCCCTGGGGAGACTGGCAGAATCTTTCATTGGAGGTCTCAAGAATTGGTAGGTAGGGATGTATTGTGGGTCATTGGAATACATCCAGTCACCCAGACCCTGTGGTCTTGGGATGCACTTCCAGTGAGCGTTTCCTCCGGTATTTTATTAGTTGAGTTTATCCTCTATATCTGTTCTGTTCTTGGTGGGAATTTTGCCTTTAACTTAGTCCATTCAGTGAAGAATTCTGCATTTTTAGCTTTAAACCTTCCTTTATTGCAGGCGTCGCTGATGCTGACTATTATTAACTTGGCTCAGAACTTTGTGGGCAGCAACAACCTCAACTTGCTGCAGCCAATCGGCCAGTTTGGCACAAGGCTGCACGGTGGGAAGGACTCTGCCAGCCCTCGATACATCTTTACAATGCTCAGGTCAGCATGAAAAATTTCTTATGGTCTTAAATATTCTTAGAATGTTACGTGACTCAGTTTGACAGCATTTAAAATGAAAATGTCGTGTCCTG
Organism: Pterocles gutturalis; assembly: GCF_000699245.1. Taxonomy (NCBI): domain Eukaryota; kingdom Metazoa; phylum Chordata; class Aves; order Pterocliformes; family Pteroclidae; genus Pterocles; species Pterocles gutturalis. The sequence continues at coordinate 9,951 of NW_010127440.1, read as the reverse complement.
CTCCGGCAGGGGGATTGGACTAGATGATCTTTTGAGGTCCCTTCCAATCTCTAACATTCTGTGATTCTGTGATTCTGTGAAAAGTTAATTTCCTTTTTCCCTTTAAAACTTTGGACTACTTGCATACTCAGAGTAGCAAGAACTGAAGTGAGGTTTGGATCCTAGATGCAGATATGTAAACTTGGTTATCATCCCAGAGAGCAGAAAGGCATAGCAGAGAGTATGGAAATGGAGCAAAAACAAAGGGAGAAGTTTGGGTAGGATAGCAAAAAATGAACTGGAGTTGGGAGAGTGCAGTTCCAGGATCGAAAGTACAGCGCTGTAGTCTCTGTGGCCCGGGTTGAACTTGATCAAATCTGTTTCTTGAGCATGTGTATGGTTGTAGGAAAGCCAGGCACACAGGACTGAAGCCTTCCCAGACATTAAATGTTTAATCTACATAAAGTACAAGCCTAGGGTTCCATATAGGCTGTGGAATCTGCAGAGATTGGTGAGGACATGTCTCTGTTTGGAGTGCTACTCTAGACGCCTGGTTTCCTAACAGACGCCCAGCTGTGCATGGCTCAGGTTCGCTGATAGGAATAAACAAGATTTATTGGGGTTTTTTGGTTTTCTGGGGGGGTTCTTTTTGCGTGGTGGTCACTGTTCTGTAACGAGAATTTGGGCTTAAATTCTGTTTTCCTTTCTAGCCCACTAGCACGGCTGGTGTTCCCACCCATGGATGACAATGTCCTGAGGTTCCTACATGATGACAATCAGCGTGTGGAGCCGGAGTGGTATATGCCGATCATTCCAATGGTGCTGATAAACGGGGCGGAAGGGATTGGTACTGGCTGGTCCTGTAAGATCCCCAACTTTGACATCAGGGAAGTTGTGAATAATATCCGTCGTCTGATGGATGGAGAAGAGCCATTGCCAATGGTAAATAATGTACTTAAAGAACAGTGTCTCCCTCGTTAGTTTATTCAGCACATCTTGGAGCATTTCATGCAAGTGCTTAAAAACAGAAGCATCAACGCAAAGCTGAATCCAATGTTCTTTTCCACTTAGCTTCCTAGCTACAAGAATTTCAAAGGCACGATAGCAGAGCTGGGACCTAACCAGTACGTGATAAGTGGTGAAGTGTCCATCCTCGATTCTACAACCATTGAGATCACCGAGCTGCCTGTCAGAACATGGACACAGGTAACACACAGGGAGTTTGCCCTAGGAACGTAGAGTTTGCGCTGGGAAGCAAAAAGCAATTGGTGGGTTTTGGAGATTTTCTTCTCCACAGAAAACATGGGTCTGACCTTGGTTCTTTTCTCAGACTTATAAAGAGCAAGTTCTGGAGCCAATGTTGAATGGGACTGAGAAGACACCCCCACTCATCACAGACTATAAAGAATATCACACAGACACGACCGTGAAGTTTATAGTGAAGATGAGTGAAGAAAAGCTAGCTGAAGCTGAAGCAGCGGGGCTGCATAAGGTCTTCAAACTCCAAACAAATTTAACATGCAACTCCATGGTATGTAATAGATTTTGCCCAAGAAAGCTCTCGGTTTAACTCAAAGGCTGTGTGAACAGCTGCTGTTGCTGCCTGTAACAAAAACACTCTTTTGCAGTAATTTATTCACTTTGATTTTTCTGCTCGTACTGGTTTTAAGTCAGCTTTCTGAATATACCTTCAAAAGGTCAAGAGACTGGCTTGAGAACGGGCCCGGAGTGGTATGGCTTTGCCTGAAGGAGTCAAAGTGATCTGAAATCACACAGCTCACAGAGACCTCTATTGTGACAGCACCACTGCCACTGGATGTCTGGATTCTGACAATGTGTGAAGCTCGATGCACGATGTTTATCCTACAGATAGCTTTAAGATTCAAGTAACCTTAACCCTACTGGGTGTTTTCAAGAACTTTGAAGTTCTAAAATTGTCTCTGCTGCCATGTTTGCAAACTGTAGTAATTTCTAAAACAACACTAAGGTTTTACAATTTGCTAATTATTGAATTGCACTACCAACAGAACTTGTGTTATAGATAATTTTCAGTGGTTTTGGAAATCAGTTTTGTGACCATCATGCCTGTGTTCTTTCATCTAGGTTCTTTTTGACCATGTAGGCTTTCTCAAGAAGTACGACTCTCCTCAGGATATTCTTAAAGAGTTCTTTGAACTCAGGCTCCGATACTACAACCTGAGAAAAGAATGGCTTATTGGAATGCTCGGTGCCGAGTCTGCAAAACTGAGCAACCAGGCTCGTTTCATCCTGGAGAAAATAGATGGCAAAATTGTGATCGGTACGCATTGTTCTTGGTTACTTAGTTTATGAAACTGAGAGAAGAACTAGGTGCTCCCTTGAGTTCTGTCAGCACCCCCTCAGCCCTGGACTGGCTCTTAACAAACTACACCCGAGCTTATCTTGCTGTTCCAGTAATGTCAAAGAGGAAAATGCTTCACAGGGTATCCCTGGTCTATAGAGCATTATGCACGCATTAATTAAAACGGGATACTGAAGCAGCTTTCCTACTGTGTGTTTGACACTATTTTGAGAATATAAATTTTTTTTAATGGTTCAGCAATAATTCCTGTCTATTTCTGACTTAGTATGAATAAGAGGTAAGTAGTGGTGGGGCTAGAAAGGGTAGTGTTTGCTGTTCAAATGCCTGCTTCTTAAGAACCCATATCTCACTCTGTTATCTTTGTGGACCTCTGCAAAAATACTCTAGATCATGTTCCCAGTGGGTTGGGGTTTCAAACTTAGAAGATACTCAAGTTAGCAGCATCTGAGGATCATGAGCTAGAAAAAGAAACAGATCTTTGTTCCTGGCATTCCGATTTTCAATCAACTTTTCCACCTCAGTCTAAAAGGCGGTCTGTGTTTCACTTGCGTTCATGGAGGGTACAGCTAGACAAAGTGTCATAAGATGCTTTGTGGTTTGTGTCTGAAGGCAGCCCAATAATCGCCCCAGCCTGCGTCTGTGTGACTTGGGAAGAAAAATAATTCCCTTGAAATGCATTTTCTTGGGGTTTTGTAATAAGTAGTTCCAAGGCTGACAGAGCGGGTTTCGTTTGTATTTGTGTCTAATGGTTGATTGCTTCTGATGTCGTAGAAAGGAACAAATACCAGCTGCAGCATTTCCGTGGGTTGGGCACTTAAAGCATAAATTTCCCAGGTGATGTCTAATGAGGGGCAAGCTATACCAAAGCCTTGGAGGGCTATCAGGGTTTTTTTTTCCTCCACCTGCTGCCTGCCTATTATCGTGAAACCTTTTTTTCAAAGTTCAAAAACTACTAAGGGCAGAGGAAATACCTATATGGAAATGAAGAAAAAAATATTTACAGTTCTCTGGTAGGTGTTCCTGGCAGGTACAGGAGCAACGTTGTCCTGACAAATCTCCTGCTACGTAGGAACTTTTTAGGTGTTATTTCAGGCTCTTCCACATGTCCCACCTCTGACGAGGAACGGCTGGTTTAGAGCCCAGTAGGATCCTGAGCTGCTGTAGAGCCATGGATCCAAAAATTTAAAGCTCATCTGTCTTTCCTAACAGCTATTGGTAGTGGTCCCTAAGTGACAATCCTGTAACGTCTGTTTACAGAAAACAAACCAAAGAAAGAGTTGATTCAAGTTCTTATCCAGAGAGGGTATGAATCTGACCCAGTGAAGGCTTGGAAGGAATCGCAGAACAAGGTAAAGCTCCCGTCATCTTCTCTAGATGGATCCGAACTGGCCCCTGTTCAGAATTTGTACGAAGAAGCCCAAGTTGCTTTTTGATTTGTAGGATTCAAGAGCTTGTGTGTCTGAGTATGTCTGTGATAGGAAACATAAGGTGACGGTTTGTTTTAAATCCACATTCAGGAAGAAGAGGAGGAGGAGGAGGAGGAGAGTGACAAAGAAGCAGCTCGAGCTACCGGACCAGACTTCAACTATCTGCTGAACATGCCCCTGTGGTATCTGACCAAAGAGAAGAAAGATGAGCTCTGTAAGCAGAGAGATAACAAAGTATGTTCCTTCCTTTTCTTATACAAACATTGTTATATCATATTTTTTTTTAAATGGTGGATTACAATATGTGACTAATGATTATCGACTGTGATTCCCTTTAGGAAAACGAGCTGGAAAACCTTAAGCGCAAGAGTCCCTCTGATCTGTGGAAGGAAGACCTCGCTGCATTTGTTGAAGAACTTGATGTATGTCAGCATTCAGCGCAGATGACTGACTCCCTTGTAGTCTCATCCCCCAGCTCCTTATTGACTCTTTTGTCATAACAAGGAAACTAAAAATGATAACACCTAACAAGGAAACTGAAGATGCTAACTCCTGTGTCATGCACTCGCTGAGGAGAGTGAAAGCTTTCTTCACCTTCCTAGCTCAGATAGGGGTAGTGCTGCCAGGGACAAGCCACCAAGGTGGCTGTTGGAGGTCAATCACCAGCCTGAATGACCTGTGTCTCTTCTCACTCCCCATGTCACCAAACCATAGTTCTGGCTTAAATCCTTTCTTGAAAACGTGCAATTCTGTAGCGGAGTGGGAAGCTCCATTTAAACTGATGGCAGGAAATCTCAGCAAGTATGGAGTGCTTCAGTGCAAGGGCTGTGACGGGGTTTTTTCCGGTCGTACATTGTTTCTCTTGTATTCTCATGGTTGTGTTATTTTATGCTCACCTCTGCAGGCCGTGGAAGCCAAGCAACTTCAGGATGAGATGGCAGGGCTCGCTGGTAAACCTTTAAAGGTGAAAGGAGGGAAAGCAAAGGTGAAGAAGGCGCCGCTGACAGAAGTCATGCCATCACCTCATGGCGTGAGGGTTGTTCCTCGGATAACTGCAGAGATGAAGGCAGAGGCAGAGAAGAGAACTAAAAAGAAAATAAAGGTAAATGGAACATTCTGAATGCTTAATCCTTCTTTACATCCTCCTCACTACAGACCTAAAGAAATGCAAGTTCTTGTTAGTGGAACTTGTCCTGGTGAAGAAGCTGTTCAGGGAGAGGGACAGACTCTTAGGACATGGGGAACACTGGAAATGGATGTTTCTCAGTCTAAAGGAAAACAGATTCGCTAATTTATCAGGAGATGGCTTAGAGGGAAATCTTTTGGCAAGAGCATACATCACAATGTCAGCCACTTAAAGCCATTACTGTTCTCGATATCAAGGAGATAAAGAAGATTTAACTCTTTTTCTAGGGCTAGTTGAAATTATGCCCTTCAGCCATCTGCAACAGAGAAAATTAAAATACTGCCTCACTTGTTTTGACCTGTAAGCCAGACATTGCTCCTTTCCTACAGATGGTTCCATCTAACAGTTTTTCCAAATCACTTGCACTGTTGTTTTTAACCCACCCTGTCCAGTCCTGCATCCTCAACACACCCCAGAGCCATCCCATCAGCACACAGAGGCGGAACCAGCGCGCTCTCAGGAGTGGGGACAAAGTTCCTGTTTTTGTTAATGTTGGATTTTGCATTTGAAGTCACCTGATCTGGGGACAAATCACACCTGATGTGCTTGGCTGTCATCAATTTTACACACAGTTTGCTTCACTAACTCGGATTTCTTGTATCACTACCTTTTACACGTCTAAAATCAGCAGCTCCTCTCTGCACTGCTCTGTGTGCCTCTTGTAATTGTGCGAGCTGACTCTATTTGATATCTGCTTCTGTCTTCAGATTGAAAAAAATGAATTTGATGAGAATCAAGAAGAAAACATGTCGGGAGACAAAGAACCTGCAGGCCTTAAGCGGAGATTAGGGCAGAAGGTTAAAGCTGAGCAAGGTAAATGCTTTCATGTGATATTCCATCAATGGAAAACGAGGAGGAGAGTTGTGAAGGTGGTTATCTGACCTCTTCCTGAAGGTGCTGAGGAACACTGAGGATCAGTATTTTTGGAAAAACTAGATGAGAGAGAAAGTGATCCTGGGGAACAGTCAAGTGGGACAGATTACTGTTTCTCTGGGATGTTTAAGCCAGAATCCTCCCTCTGAATGCTGTGGTGTATTTCTAAGTTGAGCTTGAAGTGCTGAGCCTGAGGTACACACGGAAGTTTGCTGGTTCATCCTGCCTCCTGATGTTTTTCAGGTGCTAAGAGACAGGCCACTCTGCCATTCAAGCCATTAAAGAAAATAAAGAAACGAAACCCTTGGTCTGACTCAGATTCTGATGCAGAGTCTGATTTTGAAGCGCTTCCTCAAAGGGAGAGAGTGGTTCGCCAAGCGGCAGGTGAGTGATGACACGGATGGAGAAGAGGGGCAGTCTGTAGAGAACGTTGGAGCAGGCTATTTAGGGAGCTCCCAGAGTCTGAGATCTCGGTCAGAAATCTTTTTTTTTTAAGAGGTTTATTAATTTTACTATCTATAACAATTAGTTATTTCTACCATTTGAGCAGATTTTCACAATGCCTTTCAAGAAAAAGCAGAAATGGGCAACTAGAGAAACAAGGTTATTGGATGGAATTACACCAGTGTCTTAGTAAATCAAATGCACGGTTGGTCAGTCAGCCCAGAACTGATTTGGAGTCTTCTCACTGCAGTCACAGTAGCTGCTTGGTTTTATTCAGATCTTTATTGTTTAATAACTGCAGCTAAAATCTTGAAAAAGGAACTGAGGTGCATATTGCCAAATGTGTGAAATAACGTATCTGTGTCATTTCATCAGCCAAAGCCAGGACCGTGATCAGCTCGGACTCGGAGGCAAATCTCTCCGACACAGACAAGGAGTGTGAATTTCTGGGCAGCAGTGAAGGCAACACTGAGTCGGATACAAACTCGAAAGAAAAACCTGCTCCCAAGCCCAGAGCTGCTCCAAAGTGAGTATTTCTCACAGAGTCACTGGAAACTAGTGCTTCTAGTGTGAGCGCTCTGTAGAGGTTAACAGCTCTTTTTCCTTCAGTGCACCTACTTAGTGCATCGTAACTGGAACAAATACTTGGGGTTTTCTGTTCTAGGGAAACCACTGAAAAAGCAGCGAAAGCTCCCAAGCAGAAGCCAGTGCAAAGCGCAATCCCTGGTGAGTACGAGACCCTCCGAACCTTGTTCATTTTCCTAAAACCCCAGGAGAGCGCCCTGGGCATTCTGATCAGCGCTAAATGCTGACAAAGGCAGGTGTTGGTCATGAGATCTTGCGAAGAAACATTGGTGCTCGGGCACGAGCTGGTTTCAGCGCCCCAGACTTTTTGTCTGTTTCCAGCTTGAGTTTGTGATTAGTCTGGTTTTGTTCTTTTTATAAAGTAGATCAAAATTATTTCCTTCTGCTCTAATGTTTATAGCCAGAGCAGATAATTGGCAATTTCAGACTGACTTTCTGCTTGCTTTGTTTGTTCAGCTCAGGTCCAAGATGTTGCGAATGAAAATGTGAGTCAGGCTCCTGCAGCTCCTTCCATCCCTGCGCCTCGCGGTAAGGCCGCGGCTAAAAAACCCGCTGCAGCCAAGAAGGCCAGTGCCACTAATGGTAAGGTGAAGTTGAGCAAGACCGTTTTTAGATAACAATTATTATTCCTGTGGGAAAACAAGTCTGAGTGATTTTGCTCCGCGTACAGAGGCCTGAATAACTTGAGTTTTCATTTCAGAAAGGATCTGAGGTTTGTGGCGAAGGTTGCCTAGTTGTTGTCATTTTTAAAGAAGTTTGTTTCCAAACGTCATGTTCTAGTTCATCTCTGACATGCTTGAAGGGAGTGAATTTTAGTTTGGGAACAGGAAAGTGAATGCTTCCTACAGTGCCGTGTAATCCTTGGCAGAAATAATCAGAGTGGAATTTGTGGCGTTGGGGGCAGACAGCTACTTGGTAGCTCGCTTCCCAGGAAGAAAAAAAGCTGCTTCGGGGCAGCTCGATCTGTTTAGTGCTAGCTCGACCTCATAAATCTACGGCATTTGACTCAGGGTTTTTAAACGTCACTGCCCAGAGCCTTTGTCAAACTTTGAAAGCTGTTTTGCATGTTCCACCACAGCTGGTTGTGACCCCAGCAGTGAGGCAGTGTGTTACTCCACAGCAAAATAGCTGTTCCTCCCGCTTCTAAACTGAGAAAGCCTCTTACCATTCAAGTGGCCTGCTCATTTCAGTTTAATTTGGAGACATGCTTCGAGATACTCTTAAAAAATGTGAAAAAATAGGTAAGAAAGAACTCCCCACGTAACTCTTTAGTGTGGATGGTAAATTCATTCCTTTCCTGTGCAAAGGTTTTGAAGTTATGAGATTGGTTCCGCAGCCTTGAGAGTTCAGGACTTTTCAGCCTGAAATACTCTGGGAATTGCTTTAGGTACATTTTAATTTGATCCTCCCAATGTGGTTGGAACTAAGCAGATAAACAACCTAACTTCTCACAATCTTGGTAGAGAGCAATCTTTCTAGAAAGCCGTGCTTCCAAACGAGACGACCCGTGTGCTGACCTGGCGGCACGGTGCGGAGCCGTGGCTGTGCTGGGGGGGATGCACAAGCTGCGAGGCAGCAGAACAGGGGTTTAAACACCACGTTGTGTTTCAGATAACCAGCCGTCCATCGTGGATATTCTGACCAAGAAAAAGGCTGCGCCCAAATCCAGCAAGACGGCGGTGACCGAGGGACCTCTGGATTCTGGGGCTCAAGCAGCGGGTGACAAGAAACCCAACCAGCCCAAGGGGCGGAAGGTTATGAAAAGGCAGCCGAGCTCCTTGGATTCAGATTCAGACTCAGATTTTGGCGTGAAGCCTTCCAAATCAGTGACATCAAAGGTTTGTGCAGTGCCCCTGTTAGAGCCCAGGGGGTTGGTTCTTCTGGCAGAAAAAGCACCGTAGAGGCAGAACCCCCGGTGGGACGCCCGCCGTTATTGCTGGGTGTGGGGAGGGGGTGTCGGGCACGCGTCCTTATCCCAGATTGTTGGTTTGGTCTCATCACCCGCAGCATGTGGTGCATTTTGTGCTCGTGGCGTGTTCCCTGTTTGTGCTCAGAGTCGTGATTCACTTCTTGACTACGCTTTCCCTCCAGAAATCCAAGCTGGAAGACAATGATAGCTTCACTGTTGATTCGACTGCAGACAGCCCCGTAGCAGCCGTGCCCCGCACCAGGCCTGGGCGTCTCAAAAAGCCTGTCCAGTACCTGGAGGAGTCCGACGAGGATGACATGTTTTGAATTTTTATGAAGATTTTAAACTGCTGATGCAAACCCGACCTTCAGCAGAGCCCTTGACAAGTTCTCAGCAAAGGACATCTCAGACTGAGAAACCATTTCCCTGAATTTAGGCTACTCCAGAAATGTTTGCTGCACGTTAATGCAGCTCTGTTTTTCTTGTTTTTAAATAACTTAGGTTTGTTTAAATAGGAACACACCCCCCACCCCTTCCTCCTGAACCCTGGAGCCATGAGCCCAGCTCGTGCTGATGCCCTTCTCTGACCCGTTAGCTAACTGGAATCTTGTGGCACTTGGTCATTTTACTGGTAAGGTAGACTTAAGAGCCCATCAAATCCTTTAAAATACCCTCTTAATAGATACCTTCCTCTTTAGCTATCTTAAAAAGTAATAACATACATAAGTTTTTAACCCCACAGCCATAGAGATAGAAGATGTGAGGTGCAGGCATTTGGACCCCCCGTGTTCTCCTTTCCCTTTTGCAGTCTGTGTGTCTGTGCAAGCCCCCGTTGCTCAACCTCTGCCCCGCCGAGTTTTAGCCTTTGGGTTTTTTAATTCAGATTTAGTGATGGAGGCTTGCACAGACTTGTCTCCGCACTGTGCTCAGCGTTGGCAGTTTTATCTTTGGTCTCCCTGCCAAGAAGCCTCGTGTTCAGCTGGTTCAGCCCAGAGGTCATCCTCAGGTAAGAGATGCTGCTGCTGCCGGGGCTGAACGGCGCCTGCAGGGGAGGACAGAGGCAGGACAGACATTGGCCAGCCGGGGATCTGAGATCTGGGGAAACGTGCAGGAAAGCCAGTTGGTTATTCCAATGCAGGCGTTGGAAAGCGGCTGCTCGGCAGCACGAGGCCTCTCCTGCCTGTTGGTTCCTGGGGACAAAGAACTT
>NW_010127439.1:11148-15803 GCF_000699245.1 Pterocles gutturalis | reverse complement strand
CTGCAAGCTCACATTGCTGGGTCATGTTGTCCTTTTCATCAAACAACACCCCCAAGTCCTTCTCCTCGGGGCTGCTCTCACCTTTATATAACCCATACGATCCCGTATCCATATAGGATAACCCCTGCATCCCCTCCACCCTTAGGTTGTAGCTTTTAGTCTCCACTCTGAGAACCCCATCAATAAAATGAATTTTTTTTTTTACCTCTTTCTGGCTGTCTTGCTGCTTTGTACACGCCCTGGGGCAGAGACTGCCTGATGCTACGTTTGCACAGCACCTGCAGGAATGAGCTCTGGTCTTGGGAGGGGGGGGATTCACAAGCTACTGAAGTACAAATAATTAATCACAGGAATAATTATGATATAGCATGGCCAATATGAATTCTACTCCTCTGTAAACGATAATACAGATTTAAAAGCCCTGGTGTTTAATTAGCAGGGTGCAGCCTTTTATAATATTTGATGCTTCTTTTAGATCTACCCCAATATATACTTAGAGCTATGGAACATACCACAGACAACATTTTTGCTTTCTTCTTTTTTGTAATTTATTGTGCTGCAGGAAACAAAATTGATTTCTTTTTGTGTTTATACACTTTTTGGAACTGTCAAAAAGAAGTATCACATTACAGTTTTTACTTTTTTTTACTAAAATGTTTCTGAAAATAGGCACTATAGGTGATATTATCTGTTGCTGTGAAAGTGGAACTGTGAGAGAATTACTGATCTTCTAAATTCACTGTTCGCAAAGACATCAAATTGCAGGGTTGTGACAGTTCAGATGAGCCCAACCATGTCTCCAGAAGCCAAAGTGCTCATAACATGGGCAAATTCATTAACCCAAGAAAATAAATATATCTGTAGGCATTACCTATGCAAAGCAGAGAGCAGCTGCGATCACCCCCTAATTCATCCCTTTAACGACATTTCAAGCTAAACTTTGAAAAGTTTCTCTTCTCTCCAGATTAGGAGATTGCAAGGAAACCCAGTGAGCTGCACAGAGCAAGAAGCTGTGTTTCTCAAGAGGCACCATTTTCATGTTGGTGAATGGGAAACTGCTCCAATTACAGAAAGCCGACCCAAGAGGTTCCCAAATCTTTATGTGCTGATGCTGCAGGCAAACTCTAACACCTATCAGGGTTGTTGGTCTTTTTTCAAACTCCCTAAAACAAACTGGAGGCGGTGGAGTAAGTACAGGCTATTTCTTGATCCCAATAGGGCAGGAAAGCCCCGTTCCCCCGAGGCCGCAGTATCCGCCAGGGTTCTTACTGAGGTACTGCTGATGGTAATCTTCAGCGTAATAAAACTCCGGAGCCTCCCGGATTTCTGTTGTGATGGGACCAAAACCGCCCTCCGTCAATACCTGTCAAGAAACATGATGGAAAGCCATTAGTGGTTTACTGGCTTCTCTGCTGATGAATGACGTTTGGTTATCTCTCTGCAGGAGCCACAAATATCTCTCAGTTCTTGGACTGCGCTTGCAGCACATCCCTGAAAGCCCTTTATGCTTGCTCTGATGTTATTTTGCTAGGAGACATTGCGGGCACCAAAGCAGGCGTTGCTGAGAAGAGGTAGCGCACCCTCCTGGTTTAATGCCTCGTTTGTTTAATTTGCTACGGCCACTCGTTCCTCCTCTCCTCCTTATTAACCACGCCAGGTGGGGATGTGGTGCCATCAAAGTGGAAAACAAACGGGAACGGCAAGAGAGGACGCTTTGGTCAAGCCTGGCCAGTTGTCTTCCAGTGGCCAAGAGCTTCACCCTCAGCTTTGAAGTGTGCTCTCTGCCCCAAATGTCCTTATTCCAAGAAGAACTTCTGAGTTGAATTTTTAGCCCCACTGATGTCACTGAGAACTAAGAGCATTTGGGTTGTTTTCACAGAATCACTGCAAACCCATTCTTCAAAAAGAACAGTTCCATCATGACCAGAAAGGTATTTTTAAGGCAAATTATGGCTCATTTCGGAAAGATTTGCCAATGCGTGGACCAGGAGCAATAATCCCTTTGCAGGAAAAGAAGAAGGAAAGCGAGTGAGGATTTTAAATTAGATTTTAATTTCTTTCTGGTAGCCCCTAACTGAATTTGAAACTCCTGAAAGGTTTCTGACGAGAAAATTTCTTTCTTAACGTGATTTGTCGTGACATTTTTTTCTTACTGAATTTTCATTTTCTAAGGAAACTGGTAAAAGCACCAACATCTTGGAGCCAATTCTCATCTCAGTGGGGACATAACTGGCGCTCACTGAAGTTCATGATAACCTAATAAGCACTTTAATGGGTGTCAGACTAGTGTTGCAAAGTATATTTGTAAAGTACTGGAAGCAGATAGAATCGCATTGCTATCAGCTGGACTTGACAGTAAGATCAACTGCAAGAACGAAGGGCTAACATTTCAGATTACCAGGTAAATATGTGTTCTCTCATCATAATAACAAATAAAACCACTAAATGGAAATCATCACAGAGAATCACAAAACCAGAGCTCATAGACCTGTAGTAAGTCATTGAGTTCAACTTTTTTCATTGTGATACAATGAGTGATAGTGGTCCTACTCGCAGCAAATATTTGTTTAACTGTTTCCGAAAGATCTTCGAAGACGGAGATCCTCCAGTATCCTCAAGGAGTCCATTCCAATATTTACCATCCTGTTGTAGAGCTTTTCCTAAAGCCCAGCCCAGTTAAGCCTCATCTAAACCCACTACTGCGGTTGGCCTCATCATGGATGGGGAAAGGAAATCATTGCCTTCCTCTTTACAACAGTCTTCTACGCATTTGGTGGCTGGGCAGAGAGAAAGATGACATGTAATGGAAAGAATGCTTCCTCACAGCATTACTTAAATAATAGGAGGTGATTACTTGTGACCAAAGAGCCTTCAAATTTCCTACAACAGGGTTTTGGAGATCCTACCTCAGCACAGTGAAGTACTGACCACAGTCAGACACCACTTGCTGGACTTTGTAGAGCATTAGTCTGATTTATTCTCGTAATTTCACTGTCTGGAGGATATGTTTTGCTATACTCAGATTTCAGTTAGAGTGAAGTAATCACATTGATACAAAATCTGTGACTGACATGTCTGGGGGGTTCCCAGCTCGACACCTAAATTCTCAGTGCAAGTTAGGAAGATATGGATTAATGAATTCATTGTATTTGCACATGGAGGGGTAACAAGCCCAATTTCACAGGAATCTGCCCTTTTCTTCCCCATATAAAATCACCAAATAATGTTTTTCATCTTTGGGACAGGCTTTGTCCCAAGGGAATCAGATTATTTACCCGTCAGACGTGGGAGCGAAGAAGATAAAAAATGTGAAGGTAGGTATCACAACACGTTGGCAACAGCACAAAGAGGTGTCAACCAAACTGCTTTTAGAAAGCACTGTTTCACTTACTTTCTAACCTTCCCAACATAGAAAAAGCACTTTTTAAATTCTCTTCACTCCAGAAAGATGGCACAAACTCTGTCATCATGGGCATTAGTCACTTACTTGCTGCTGTAAGTGCATGTAAAATTGGCTCCCTCCCGCTTCACTGAGTCATGAGGATGCTGCTGGAGGGACGGATATTTTTTTCTACTGTGCAAAACAGTATTCGTTACAGATTTTTACCTGGGACTTTTCCATCATTGGCCTAATTTTGTCAGTTAGAAAAATCCGTTCTGTTCAATAACATACCACAAGAGGGCATAAACACCATTTATCCCTTTCAGAATTACTCACAGTCTATTAAAACGCCGCACGCTGAATAAAGCAGAAGCCCAAGACAACTCATTCTATTGCACTTTGGTCATTAGCAAAAGATACCAGCACTGTTGTCTGAAGCAGCGGGAACCCCAGGCTCCGACACTCTGCCAAATGCTACCTTGAATGTTTTCATTTTGAACAGGAAAATATTTTCCTCGCACTGACTGTGTCAATGCAAAGATAAAAACATCCCTGGGAAAGATGATGAAGTTCATGATGCGCTGGCTCCGGCAGGTGTAAATCAGCCCACTCTTGACTGATTTCCTGCCGCCGAGGCAGACGTAATTTGATGATAATCCTGTTCTAGCAGAATTCTTAGTCCTCGCTGTCTCAAAATTCCCGAACCATCTGATTACCACGATGTTGCAGCCTTTGCATGCAGAAATGGGAAGGACCAAATGAGGAGAGTGTCACTAACCCTTGGGAGCTTTTACTTAGGGCAAGAAATTTTTAAGGTTCTATTGGATCTTCCCCCCCCCCCAATATCCCACTGCAATTCGAAGAGAATTAGTTCATTAATTCCTTAAAGGGATTTTGGTGGCTTTTGTCATAGGAGACATCATAAGAGAAGATCACATCGATCCTTTGACCAATTATAATCCAGCCCAAAAAACCTGGCAGGTTGTACTGGTGAGAGGGCAAACCAAGCCAGAGCCCAGATCTCAGCCGGATGCAGAGGACAGAAGGGACGTGGCCAACTCGGTACGTCGCGATAGGGGCTGGAGGAACATTTGGAGCCAGTGCTGGGAACCCCAGCACTACTACTTTTTCAACAACCTGTATTTCCAGCAGGTTAAAAGATTTTGTTTGATGTTTCCTAACTTACTGTACCATAGAATCACAGGACGGTTTGGGTTGGAAGGGATCTTCAAGAATCTCGAGTTCCAACCCCCTGCCATGGGCAGGGACACCT
>NW_010127439.1:0-11097 GCF_000699245.1 Pterocles gutturalis | reverse complement strand
AAGTTCCCTCCCAACCCAACCCATTCCGTGATTCTATGACTCTAAGTCAGTAGGCACACCTAGAACAGAGTTTTTTCAGAGAGGAGTTGATGTGACTTAAGCAGAGGAAACTCGTGTCTTGCACACATAATATAGTTTTTGGAAGAGAGCGTGTGCGTAAAAGGACCTGGCTGCCATGGAATAAGAGGAAAGGTTCTCTTCTGAATGAGTTGGTTAGAGATAGGAAAGAAAATATACAAATAAACAAGCGGTTTTTGCAGTGAAGGGAGATTACCAGTTATCTGTCTCGGGAGCCTGTGCGGTTCAATATACTCATCAAAGAGATGAACAGGGAGACAGACGACACTGACATGCCAAAATATGCTGATGGTATGGGGTAACTCCAGGTAAGCAAAAGTAGACATGACTACAAAAAGTTGCAGAAGAATCGGACGATATTGAATGTCTGGGCAATAAAATAGCTGCTGAAATTCCATATTGATAAAAATCAAGTGCAGACACAATGATAGGGTTTAAATTAGCCCCCAAAAGAGGTCCTGGCGTCATTGCAGATGGTTCTTTGAAAACATCTGCTCAGTGCTCAGCAGAGGTCAGAAAGGCAAGTGGAATGCTAAGAATTGCTGGGAAAGAGATGGAGAATAAAAGAGAAAATGTAAGTACATCACTGAATAAATCCCTGAATAGAGTGCAATTCCAGTCACCCCAGCTCAATGCGGCAGTAAAATAGAACTAGAGAAGATGCAGAAGAGGGCGAGAAGGCTGACCTGAGCTCTGAAGGGGGGAGTCTAAAGCCTGTGAAGCTCCCTGAAGAAATGGATGAGCGGGGATTAAGGCAGAGATGTAAAATCAAGATCGCTACGGAGAGAGTGAATAAGGAATTATTTTTTCCAGTAGAGGATGTAATGACGTGGTCAGGCAAGAAGTTTAAAGCAAACAACAGGAAAAAACTTTTCCAGGCTATGAATATTAGGAAGAAATGCTGAATTGGGATGAGGGGTAATGGATTTAAACTGGAAGAGGGCACATTTAGACAAGATACTGGGAATAAATGTTTTCCTGTGCGGGGGGTGAGGCAGTGGCCCAGGTTGCCCAGAGAAGCTGTGGATGCCCCATCCCTGGAGGGGTTCAAGGCCAGGCTGGATGAGGCTTTGAGCAACCTGGGCTGGTGGGAGGTGTCCCTGCCCATGGCAGGGGGTGGAACTGGATGGTCTTGAAGGTCCCTTCCAACCCAAACCATTCTGTGATTCTATGATTCTATAAATCAAACCCTTTTTTTTCCCCATTTGCACCACACCAGTTGGTCATCCAACTGTCTCCCACTTAACCCAGTGCTGCCAGTCCCAGCTCCGCTGTAGTGAAGGGATCCCATGGCATGCAGACGCAGTTCTAAAGATTTTAAAGGACATCCTTGACTTTTCCAGAGATGGTATGATCTTACACATGTTCTCGCTTTTTAACTGGAAGGCTGTGCACTGGGTCACTGGGACACAGCAATTCAGCAAAATCAGTTTGTTCCACTGGCAGCAATTCAGTTTTCCTAGGTGATCTGAAATGCCATCCTCAACAGGGGAGACGAGATCTTAGACTGCCAAGGAATAAACCAAACCAGTGTAACCACAGAAGGTGGCTCTTCGCTTACTCCCAAGCAACTCTATTAGCACGTGATACTCCTGCACCTTGATTTGCTGCTGCCCTCTGAACTGACAGTAATTGCTGCTTCAGCTTTTTGTAGCCAGCTGATTAAATTGAGCCAAAGTATGTCAAAATATTTAATCATTTGACATTACAGCATGGCAACAGCACATTCAAGGTGTTTGGCTCCTTGTTTATATTCAGATGGAAGTAGCTAATACTTGTAAAGCGCCTTAAGAATTTGGAACGAACTGTGCCAGAAAAGCACGATTCCCTTGTACCTCCAAACACTGGAAGGAACAGACTGGAAGCCACCAACACTTCGATATGTTGTGCTGAAAATGCACGGTTCATGGAAGTTTAGAGAAGGGGTTGAACCCACTTACAAATTTGAGAAAAAAAAAAAAAAGCTTTAAGATTGGTTTTGTTAAATTAAACCATTTAATTTTCTGAGCAGAGGCATTAGCAAAGCAGCGGAGTATTAATTGGCTGCAAGCATTTTGTGGCTTTTAATAAAAATAGCATCATCCTGCCTTTGATTCAATACGCACTTTAAAAGCAAGCTCACAGCCTGTACTCGGTTTGTCTGGTGTCTCAGCAAGTTACACGAAGCTATTGCATTTCTAACGGCCCCTCTACAATCCCTGATGTTGAAAATACTGCAGAGTATCCTGGCGCTTGTGACAGCTTGTGCTTCTGGATCATCACTCATCCTGGATGTAAAGCTGTAAGGCAAGGAACCGCACGATGCTGAGCACTGCAGCAGGGAGTGCCTATTTACAATCTCTAGGGCTATCGCTTTATTATATACTGGCTACTCAAAATTTCATGCTGTCAGCAGTAATACTGAAGCTCAGCTCCATTTCCAAAAGCACCGAGAGTTAAAGGAGCTGCAGTAGCTCAGGAAGCCTGCAGGAATTAGTGGCATGGACTCCATCCTCTGTAGGATGGGAGGATGCGTACCTCCTAGCTACAGGATTACTGGGATATTTTTAACTGGGAAACAAATATGTGATTTGACTTGACTTGGCCAAGTTTGTGGATTAGTTGCTGGCAGGCTCAGGAGCAGAAATCCAGCAATACATGCTCACTCGGTCCAGAGTAACTAACTTTGGTCCAGAGGAACTCACACAAGGAGTAGCGTGAAGCCTCAATAATGTCCAATTAAGACAGAATGTTCTATTTCTCCTTCATTTGCTAAGTGTCATGGAGATGTACCTCTCCTTTCCACAAGACAGCCTGCTCTGCAGTACAACACCTCAATGATATTTTATTTTCAATTGTTTCCTTTGTGCTGCCTTCAGTTGGCTGGAGCACCTCCCTGGTAAACACTCAACTGTTATACTGGTGAATATTAAAATCCAGTTTGCTGCACTGGGCCCAGTTTATGTCACTTACTGATGTTGGCTTTTCCAATCTAACTGATGCCAGTGACCTCTGCAAAGCCCTGGAATGGGCTGAAAATCATGTCTAGCTGGTAAGAATTGGCATTTGCATCTCTGTAGGTGACCTCCTTTTGGAAATCGTGTTTATCCCCCGCGAACCAAACGGGCAGAACGATCCTGCCAAGGAAAATGTGGGAACAGCAGCTGGAAAAAGTCTAACCCCAGCCACCAATGACATGGACTGGGACCAGATACCCACGTCCTCCTGCTTCCATTTCCCTCTCTGCACCACGAGCTGAATGAATATCGATATATTCGATAGGTGCTGCAAGAACTGATGAGCTCATGTTTTCGCACAGGGCTTTGGAGTGCTCCATAATTAGCTAATGCTTGCGCAGGGTTTTGGAGTGCTATATAATTTCTAAGCATTATTAATATCCTTGCAGGGAAGCTAGCGAGTCTCTGAACTCACTTTGCAGCGTGCCTCTCGCAAATCGGGCAAGATTGGAACTGGGAACGATCATGTTGGCATAAATTCTGCATCCTTCATAGCATGGGCATATGGATCTAAGAGCAGGAACGGCGAAACCCATTGATGTTACAACGTGCTTTGGTCTTTGCTTTGACAGAAAAGCTGCTATGTGACTACATTATAAATCTGAAGACATAAACATCCTATAGGGACTACACGTAACCTGGTCAAGAGGAGAGATGCTGCTACACGGGCCGGCTGGAATTGTTTCTATGAGTGTATTCTTCCAGTGCAGCACAGGGAATACGCAGATAAGAAAGAAATACAATAGAAACTTAAAAGACGGTGGTGCAATGTGCAAAGCTGAAGAAAAATCTTGATTCTCAGCTATAAAACTGCAAAACTGACTTTGACAGAGCTTTTGCCTACTGACAACCCCCCTTTTCCCCCCGCACAACAGAGGACATCATCTGAATCGAGCGAACTGAACCTAGGTGGAAACACAGCTTCGAGAGCCTCAGGCGAGAGCTGCGCATATATATATATATAGTCTGTTCCCTTGGTTTGAAGCTCTGCTTTCTCTGAAATGTTTTTCTCTTAAATACTTAGCTTGAAGGAGGCTGTTTGGTCACTCATTCCTGCCAGACAGGAAAGAATTGCTGGGCTTAGATATAAATCAGACCTGCCAAGGTAAATCACCGCTGGCCGATAGCCCGGCTATTAACATAGCTGAGGCCCCGAGTGGTTATGCTCAGAGGGCTTAGGAAAGATCAGGAATGCAGTTTGTCTGATATCTCCTCCTATTTTACATCTGAGTGTGGTTCCTCATTGCCCACAACAATCAGCTACGCCAGCTGAAATGGCAGATTTATACAGACAGACTCCTGTGCACCTTCTAGCAGTGGGAAAAGACGAACACTGAATTAGTTCTAAATTGTATTAAATGGAACCGACAGTGAAATCAAATCTGCAGTTCTATTTTTTTTTCCTGATGGATACTGATCCTACGAACATGAATAGAAAGAAAGCGATATCCTGCTCTCCATCATATCAATCTAATTCTGGATTCAAAGCTTTTCCTCCAGATTCTGGCTGGTATAACAGGATCAGCTTGACCCACAGCCTTTACGAGCTTGACCTTCAGAAGAGAGCTTCCTGAACACCCATCCTGCCTTCTCTTGAGGGGAGAAAGATGAAAATGAAGAATGGCACCAGGGGGCATTTAGGAGGTCTAGGACGATAACATTAGCAAAGACAAAAGACATCTTGCTCAACCAGCATCTGGGAACTCATTAGGTGTTGAAGGAGCCATCGGGAGAGATGGCGATTCTGTTTGTCTCGCCAATTTTAACGCAGCCAAACAGCCTTTTACTGCACATCCCGCATGGATAATTTATGATGGCTAAGAAAAGACATGCCCTGTTCTGGCTTTCAGTGATCTCAAGCTAAAATCTGTTCCGTGGTTTGAGACAGCAGACTGTTCTTCGCTCATCACTCATCCATTACTCTCCTATTCCTGAAATGAAAAATGGCCAAAATGAGGCAGGGCCACTGATAACACTCCGTGCAGATTCTCCCAAGCCATTGCAGACCAGAACTGGTATCTCCACGTGGTCCAGTCCTGAATGATGCTCAGATGCTAATTCAGGTCCAAAAGCCATGTAATGGTAAGATCAGGCAAACCCATGCTGCCTGCAAGCAGAAGAAAATAATCCCCATATAAATACGGTGTTGACAAGACTTTACCACTTCCATTATCTCCAGCCTGTGCGACATGAGGTACTCGTTCGTGTATGTATCCTTTACGATAAATGGAAGTCGCTCCAATTATTTTTCATCCAGAGGAGTTGCAATGTAGAAGTAAAAGCATTCATTTCACATATTTAGCACAGAGGGCTCAGTTCAGCTCTACTGTTGCATTGCCATCATTTTCTTTTTCTCACTGGAGTCAACGTTGGATTTATATCAAGTATTTCTTCCACAATCTATAGCATGACAGTTTTTCAGGAAAACATGAATTTTTAAGAGGAATAAGCAATTTCTCTTTTCCTAAACTCATCCTGAAAAATCCAGAAATTACTTCTGTTGTAATTGGAGGGGAAAACTTTCCGACAGAGACCAAGCACAAATATTTATTTCTGAAATAATAAAAATTGATATACTGGAATATCGGAAAGAAGATTCTTATAATGGAAACTGCTGGACACCCTGTCATCTCTGCCCCTTGTCTCTGACAACAAGCTCTGTTTTTCTATTCAGCCTCTTAACGACCATTAGTGTGTAATGCTAAACCATCTCATCCCAAAAAAGCTGGGAGGTGGTTTGCATTGTTCTGTCCACCCTCTTCAGAAGACAGAGCTGCTTGTGGTGAAAGCCCTGAGCCTACTCCCTAGAGCAGCAGGACTATCACCTGGCTCGCCTCCAACTGTTGCGATGACTTTCAGCAAAACAAGTGCTCCCAATCTCTCTTTCTGCTTCTGTTTCTCATTCTTTACAATGGCACTAATGCTACTCATCCTTTTTCATTCCAGCTCTGCAGGGCATGCACTGATTCTTCCAATGGCCATACGTGCACCCCTTGGCACAACGAGGAGCCTGACCAAAGCTGAGGCTCCAGTTGCCACAGTTAATGCAAATATGAAGAAAGTTATCACTCAGTATGCCCCGCAGCTCCGGGGTCAGCTGAGACTGCAAGGGGAGCTCTGGCCATCCTGTGGTCAAGGGGATTTTGGGGATACTCTTTGTTTAACCAAGTTTTCACGCAGCCGCAGGAGGATACTCTAGAGAGAACCACTCACCTTGAATCTCCTTGGTCAGCGTTGACCTCCATGGTCCCTTCCAACTCAAACTATTCTATGATGATTCTATGAGTCTATGAATCTACCACGAGACTCACCTACTAAACTAGCTGCTGTCATCATTAAAGTATTTTGAGTCTATATTGCTGGTTTCTTATATAAGGAAAGATTGCTCTCAAAGGGATCTAAGGTGGACCTAACACTCCTAGCAATTTACAGCAATATTACTTCTTATGTATATATTAAATGTTGTACACAAACAGAATCATGACTCATAGAATCACAGATTCATTTAGGCTGGAAAATACTTTTAAGATCATTGAGTTCAGCTGCAAACCCAACACTGCCCAGTCCACCACTAAACCACGTCCCCACGCACCACAACTACACTTCTTCTAAATACCTCCAGGGATGGTGACTCCACCACTTCCCTGGGCAGCCTGTTCCAGTGCTTGACAACCCTTCCAGGGATGAAATTTTTCCTAATATCCAACCTAAACCCCCCCTGGTGCAACTTGAGGCCATCGCTTGTTACCTGGGAGAAGAGACCGACCCCCCCTTGCTACAACCTCCTTTCAGGCAGGTGTAGAGAGCGATAAGGTCTCCCCTCAGCCTTCTTTTTTCCAGATTAAACCACCCCTGTTCCCTCAGCCGCTCCTCATAAGACTTGTTCTCCAGACCCTTCCCCAGCTTTGTTGCCCTTCTCTGGACCTGCTCCAGCCCCTCAATGTCCTTCTTGTCATGAAGGACCCGAAACTGAACACAGGATTCGATGGATGGGCTCATCAGTGATCTCTTGTGCTCAAATGCAGCTTAAGGAGATGGGATGATAAAGGATGCTACTTGTCCCTGGGAACGGAAAAAGTACACTATGCTCCTCTGGTTTTCTTGAAAAGTAAGATTTCATTTATACTACACATAGAGGACAGGTCTGTATGCAACACAGCACAGCAAAGTGTCTGAAACTGCCTGGGTCGTCTGTCCTTGTCTTTCCCATAGAGATAAGCATAGAATGGAAGAAGATGAGCAAAGAGCTTGGCTACCTCCTCCAGGCACCTCAGCAAGCAGAGAGGAGAGGGATCCAGCACGAGATTCCTGCAGACACTACTCACAATCTGACCCACTGCCTGTCAAACCAAACATAAAACGGGGTCCTCCTCCATGGTGAAAATGACACAACGGAAAAGGACTTCCCAGTGACAGATCTCAAGGATCAGTGCAGCTAAAGTTTAATGGAATTCCCAACTAAAATTCCCACTGTGGTTTCAAATGGAAACCACTATACCTATACTCTACCCGCCTATATTCTGTGCTAAAATGTGTTGTCAGACAGCTGCTGCAGCTCCTTCCAGCCTGAGTCAACCAACCCTTTGTCTGACCAACTGAGTTTGGTGGAATATTTTCTGTATCTTCATCCATACAACAGGATCACAGCCAGGTCGACCCCTTTAAAGCAGTTTAGATCCTTCAGGATGACAATTTGTTTCTGTTATTGAATATATGCTTAATTACTACTAAAATTATATTTGAAATGGTTACACGGAAAAAAATTTTATCCCATACCAAGGACAAGAGAAAATGAACAGAGCATGTTTTAACCAGGAGATAAGTATTTTTCCAGCTACTATAAATAGAAAAGTCTGGAAGAACACATTTGACAAGCAGAAAAAAGTGTGAGAAGGGTAAAATTACGCAGTGTTTTGGCTTTGGACTTCAGAAGGTAGTGAGTACGAGATAGTGTGAATTACAAAGAAGCCTTTGTTGTTTACATCTGAAGTTTAAAAGTGGCACCGTGTGAATAAACAAAGGATGTTCCATGAAACGCTGCAGCAGTGATGTACTCGCTCCAGAAACGGCATGTAAATAGAGGTATCGCCTTCTTGTTTAAAAAGAGAAGGAGGTAAACTTTAAAGTTTGCCTTCCAGAAAATCTCATTTACCCAGCTCTTTAGGTTTTTGATAGACTTTTAAGTGATAGGAAACACACAAGTTTAATAAGACTAGGATCTGGATCGTTTAGCATTCGCTTTCAGGTTGGTTAAGCTTCTTACTAGCGATAATAGTACACATGCTTTTGGAAACTTAAATTAGCTATTTGTTATTGGAAGATAAAAGTACTCACAAGTACTGGGATAATATCAAGCGATTTATTTTTGTGCAGACATGAGTAAACCCTTCTGCCACGATCGTTCCATGAGCTAACTGAGGATGCATTATGATGCCGTTGATAAGGACAGAATCTACAGATAGGTAAGGCATAGGTTCAGTCCGATATTCAGAATGATATTTCACATTGAGCAGCTGTGTAGCATTAAGCACGATTCAAGTTAGTTACCGGCATCTGCCTTTCAGTGAAAAGATCCCCCCTGTATTTGACAAATCACAGCTGAAATTTGATTTTAATTCAAAATATTCTACCCTATTCTTGTAGCATAGATAGAGGGGAACTTTTGATGAAGTTAAACCGTAAAACCTGCTATGGTTGGACTCTGCTGCATGTGAGATCTACGCTGGCGCCAGCAGATGAAATCACCTTTCGAATAAGCACGTACAATCCTGAGAATTTCCATACAGATCGCTTTGGTTTTGTTGATTTTGATGCTGAAACCAACCGACCTCAGGGCGGAAGGGCGGGTAACGCTGTCAGCTCCCCACTTTCCTTGTGTCGCAGTGAACTCTGTCTATGCAAGGCAGCTCGCGGGGTCGGCAGGTCTGATAGACGACGGATGGGAAGGCCCATCCCACTGGGGTGGCATCTAGAGGCCAGAAGATGCCTCTCCAGGATACCATGAATGTCACTGTGACACTCCTGCATCACCAAAGGAATGAAAATCCAAGGAGCCAGTCCACATCCCAGACCAAACTGATAAAGCACTGAAGGGAAATGGGCACAGCTGGGGTCAAACAGAAGCTGGTGATCTACCAAATGCAGCATCACTCACCATTACCACCCTGCTAGGGCCAGATCTAAACATCCATTCCTATGAAACCAGCTCCACAAAAGCCATCTCAGAAGATTAAACTGCTGGTGAGTTACTAGCAGAGTCGCACGTGACAAAATAAGACACAATTAATCCAATTTCTCTAATCCTTACCCATCCTACAGACTCTTTGGCGAAGGTTTTGATATGGATTGTGGAAATCAGACTTAATTTTCATAGCAAGCTGCTTCACCAAAGCCAAGCTACAAAGATTCGAGCTATTCTTCAAGCATTAATACCCACTTCTTGCGTGAGTGCCCTCAAAAGCAGAGGGCTTCTGCTTCCAAGCCCACAGACTGAAGCACAATGATGCTCCTGAAATCTGCAAATACGTGGCAAAGACGTCAAACTTGGACGGTTACTAGAAAAGCAGAAATATGATCTTTGCAAAGCAAGTTCACTTCAACAGCCCGAGCTCTGTGCAGATTCCTTTAACACAAATACTTCCCTTCTACAATTTGGAAAACTGGTTACCTGTGCCTGCAGCAAAGCTATTTTACTAGAAGGGGGGGGGAAAAAAAATGCATTTGGCCAGAACATCAGCTGCAAAACCTGCAGAGTTATTTCTTCCATGCCCAACTGCCAAAAATGCTGAGAGTACAGCAGCCCGCGGGGAGGGGTAGGAAGCAGGGCAAATCCTACATGTTCAGCTCCTTCGTGAACCATCCCTGAATGAGAGAAAGGGATTACAGGGGTCCGGTGAGGTATCTTTTCACTCCATGTACCTTCGATTAGCAAGAGATTTCACAAGCTGCAGTGATTTATTTTTTTTTTTCCCCACAAGCTATAGTGATTTCTTATTAAAGATGTGCACCTTAGACTTATGGAAAAATAGCAGCGGAGGAGACCTCTAGAGCTTCTTTAGCTTATCCACCTGCCCCAGGCTCTACCTATGCCTTCCTGGAAGAGTTTAGATACAAACTGCTCTCATATAGGTGATTAGTAATCCTCGCCACAAACATCTCCCCCAGGAGGGGCTTGGATGTTTGCATGAGGTTCCCAGCCAACAAGTTAATTTGTCAGTAAGCTCCGAAAACACGAGAGCATCTTGGAATTCAGGGTCGAATTCCACTTGTCGTATAAGCCTCCCAACATTGATGAAACGATTTTATGCAGCCGGAGAGGAGATTTAAATTTGGCCATTAGTAAAACAAAAATACCGAACTGATTGTGGCTGGAAAGGAAGCGAAGGAAACGCAGAGAATGCACTTTACATTTCAGGGAGAAGCTGGCATTTGCAGCGCATCATCTTCCTGCCAGCCGGGGAACAGCAGCGACTTGGCAGAGGTTCGACAGCCAGATGTCATCCTCATCTGGTTGGCTTGGCTCAGGCTGTTTGTTTGAAATGAGCAGCAAAACAGAGCGACTACGGGGTCTTCCTGGTGCTGCTTGAACGACAAGGAATAGAAGGAGGAAAGGTCTTTGGGGCGATGTCCTCGGAATCTGGCGTTGCTTTGCAGCGTTTTGTTGGATTTACAGCCCTCACCAGGCAAAAGCTGGGAGGTGGGATCAGTTACCTGGCCAAGAACAAAATGGGATATCAGGATTTGTTTGACAGCTGTCTCTCTTCGGGTGATGAATACAGAACAAACGATCTCCCCACGTACTTCCCCAAGGCAGCTCTGAACACATTTTGGTACTCGGAGTCCTGGGTGCCTTTCCCGGTGATAAAACGCTGCGGTTAGATTTCTTTGTTCAAACGCATTGCTGTGTCTCTCCTCCACTGTACATCTTCAGTTGGTTGTTTTATTTAAGAAGAGAGATAATTTATATATATCTATATATAAATAGATATATTTTTATACGTATCATTCTATTTATATTTTTTAT
>NW_010127438.1:0-5063 GCF_000699245.1 Pterocles gutturalis | reverse complement strand
AAAGGGGGGGGGTGGGGTGGGGAAGCGAGAGAGAGACGATCTGCAGGACACGGGAAGGACTGGGGGGAAGCGGGGACGAGAAGGAAAGCACTCAGGGAGCGCTTACTGACAGCTGATGAATGGGGCTCTGAGGAGCCCGATCCCACAGCTCGGTCGGGGTAAAAACCAGATGAAATGTAAAGTATAAATTATACTAGAGGTGGGAGTCCAGCTACAGGGACCCTGGGGAGAGGAAGGGGAGAGGAGGAATGAGAAGGCACTCAAAGTGCACAAACTACTCAGTGATGTGTTCAACAGAAAGGTAAAACGTGAGCACATTTAAAAGGGAAAGACAGGTATGACCGGAGAAGAAAAACTGATTTAGGACGGACTCGAGCTGAAGTTGGTATTCTCGTAGCGACGATGAGAGACTTTAGCAGCGGCAATATATAAATATATCTCTCTCTGCCTACCAAAAGGCAACAGATAGAGACTTGAATACCAATTTAGGAACTCACGCTCCCTTGGAAGTGCTAATTGGGAGGGGGGAAATCTGGGAGAAAGCAGGGAAGGAGCTGAAGAGAAAAATCAACCAGTGGCACAGAGCACTGCAAAACCAAGAAAGTCTCTCTACTGTATTTTTACATTCCAAAGGTAAACATAAAAGAGTCTTTCAAACTGTCAGGGGCCCGCAGATCAGGTGGGCAAACAGCGCTGCAAAGCTAACGTCTCCCTCTTTTGATATTATTCACACCTAGGCTAAACTGTTGTTAAGATGAGAGTGCGGAAAGCAACCTCAAGCCCACAAAATGAGAGAGAGAGAGAGAAGTTGTTGATTCATCTCTGTATTTTTGGCACTTTCTCCCTATTTTCCAGAAGGCGCCTGGAACAGTTAGTAACAGAGAAACTTTTTAATTTTAAAATAGCTTCATAACTTGTAGAGGCCAAAAAGACGAGGAGAAAGCCTGATTTCGCTTTCCTCCTCTCTCAAGTAGAAATTTGCAGAATACGTTAGACCCAGAAGCATACTCAGCCCCACTGAGAATGAACCTTGATTCACAAGGACGTGATGAAAATTAAGCATTAACGTGATGGCACAGGACTGATCTGATCTGGCTCTATTTCATTTTGTTAACAAGCTGTAAAACTCAACACACTACTGGAGTCGTGCACATTGCATCCTCTACCTTGCTATCCGAGGTACTACTGTCCCTCTCGAGTTGAGTCCAGGGAAAATGAGTTTTAAGTCTGAACCTCTTGGAATAACGGACCTATTTTATACAGCATTTTTGGCAATTCCACTACAAAGAAAAGGAGCAATCAAGTCCTATTCGGCAAGCAGCAAACACCTTGAAACAGAACTTTAGAATTACCTACTGAAGCTTTATCATCAAATTAGCTGGATGAGGGCATAGTAGCTAATTTCCATGCATTCTTTCAATTTTAATAAAAGATACTTAAAAAGTTAAATTCGGAGACAGTGGGTAAATTGTAAGATTGTAAATACTGCGTTTGTGTTCACCTGCGTTCAGGCAATTCAAAGTATTCACCTTGCTCCAGTTATCTGGGCTATGCTATTAACAACAGGAAATAGGTGCCTTTCCAGGTATTGCTATGTCCTTTTAGATCTTTCATTACAAGAATTCCCGTGATTGGTCACTAACACTTTCCTTGTAACACATTTAAATCTGCTGCAAGTAAAGGAAACACCTTGACGTTTTGCTTAACTAGTAGCTTCGGCGCGGAAAAAAAAAAAAAAAAAAAAAAAAAAGCTCTGTAAGAAAAGAGATGTAATCAGAATACAAGAACGAACTATCCTGCCCGAGTCTGCAAGTCCATCAATTTGTTACTGTAAGTTTTTTCTTTCAATAAACAAACAGGATAAAAAGAGCCCACTCCTCAAATGTACCGTCCTCCTTTTCAAGTACGAGGCGGTAATGGGACAAGAGATAATTAAGGCATCAGATAAATCTAGCCGCCCACCTATCTCCAAATCGGGGGAGCATCTCGCTGCGCTCCTGAAAATCCCATGCAGAGAATGACACTCGGCTGGGGCAGGACACTGCGCAGATGGGTCCACTTTCCCAGGCAGAGCGCAAGTAATTTTTTCTAGCTTGTTGCTTCCCCTGTGTGATCAATTAAGTTACAGATGTAACACAGAGTGCCAGAGAGCTACAACTTCTCCGCGGTAGAAAAAGAGGACTCCTTGGGCATTGTATGCAAATATGCGTGGCACAGGAATAATTGTGGTTCCCTCTTTGTTTGCGTAAGTGATCACCCGCCGTGTAGATACGTACACACGTGCCGAGAAATGCTTTTACTTTTAGCGTTACCATACGTTTGGAGACCGCATTTTAAAATAGTTCCCTTGATTTTGCTTCCTGAAGGCTAAAAGCAGCCAGAGCAGGCAGATGTTGAGGAGGGATGCTGAACTGCCGCGGGTCCTTGCAGAGGGAAGAGATCGGAGGTGCTCTGTTCACGTCGGGGCACTTACCTGTTCACAGCTGTCATTGCATTTTGCGCCGTCTCTCTCATTAAATACGTTAAAGTAAAGCAGTATTCAACAAGCGAAGCAACCTGTCTGTGTTAAGTTTTACATACCGCATCTTTAATGTGATGAGCAAACCTACAACTCCTGTAGAGTTGGTGGAACAGTCTCAGAAGTTTTGATTCAAAGGGCAAGAAATTCCACCTTAAAAGTCATTCACCCAATTATAAACCCCCCTCTCTCCCCAGTTAATGCCGGACAATTAACAGGCATATTTACAAATTCCCTCTGCTGATACTCTCCGACAATGAAGACTTTTTATAGGCTTGTTAAAGATGTTCAGATAAACTTTTGCAAAATAATCAACAGCATCTGAGAGAAAGCTAAAGGAAAAGAAGTTAAAGCCTGATCATCCGATTGGGAGAAAGTTTTGCTAGACTAGATAGAAGCATATTACTGCAGGTTTCTTCATAAGCAAACCCATCAGCTGATAAGAGTTCCCCTCGAACAAGAACCTCTGGCGATCTCCTTAAAATTTAGGGGATGTTTGCATTTTATAACGCCCAAAGCTAATCTACAGGATCTGACTGAAAACAAAAACTCAGAATTCCTTACAGTGTCATTTGACAACACGATATATTGTCCTGGCGGAAAGAGGATGAAGTAGATTTTAATTTCACTTGAAACATCATCTTCATAGTGAAGCGAAAAGCCGCAGCAACAATCTCCCCACTCCACCCCCCCGTTCCAAAAGAAAAAAAAAAAAAGGGGGGGGGGGGGCCGACCTGGAAAAACCACATAAACTTTTACAAAGAAAATAAAAGCAAGTTTGACACGAAAACCCCTTCCTGTCTCGGAAAGTTCATTTTAAAGGTCCCCTCTGTAAATCTAAAGTGCAAACACCAGGCTAAGGTAGTGAGTGGCTGGAATTTGCATGCTGATAAGAGAAGGCTGTTGTACTTACAGTGACAGAGGGCAGGCTGCGGAAGAAAAGCTGTTTGTGTTAGCCTGAGAGTCACCCAGGGCTGCAATGAGAGGAGAAGAGAGGAGTGGGAGTGCCAAGCTGGATACACCTTCACCGCATCTCATCACATCTGCCAGCCTCTCTCTCCCTCTCTCTTTCATTTCCACATTCCCTTTGTTCCTGAAAAAAAAATCTACACGTCACATCAGTCCCCAGATGCAGTCTACACCAAAGAAAAAAAAATGAATAATTCAATCAAACTGTGCGTAGTCTCTAAGGCAATAAATCTATTGCATTTAAAGAAACGAAGGGTAATTACCGCTGTAGAATTAGAATAAGGCCAGAGCACGCAGGGATCCCAGGGTCTGTAAACTCCTCGGTCAAATAAAGTTTCATTTATTTAATCCTCTGACAACCCCAATGTAAACTAAAGGGGAGGATCGGAACTTATTCCGGCTGGGTTTGAGAATGCTTGAAGTGAATGTTACAAAAGGAGAGCGCCCGTGATCTGTAACAAACACAATGCAAGGAAGTAGAAGTGCTTCACTGCATCACCTCCAGGGTCCGTTCCCCCCTACCTACTGAAGAGCAGACAGACCACGCTCCCACCGGCTTCTGCTGCTCTCTGCAAGTGCAACGGGAATCGCCGGCAGCCGCCTTACCTGCTCCTAGATTGCCAATAAAGCCTGAGGAAAACTCAGGGTAACGGGCAATTTTGTTCCACGCTTTGGCGGAGAGATGCCACGGGGGATTTGCACCGGCACGGATTGACTCGAAAGGCTGTCCCTGACTTCTGGATTTGTGCCGGGCTCAGTTTGGGGACTGCCTGCCTGGGGGAGGGGGGAGCACGCTGGGGAGCGGATCCCAGCTGGGCAGCCGGCGGCAGCGCTACCGGAGCCCTGCGACAGACCGGCCGAGGTGGGATGGAAGAGAGCCGCACTTTTCCCTCTCCTACGTCGAGGGTTGCTCTCTCGGCTCGGAGGTAAGATGACTCTATATTGTGTTTATTCTCTCCGGGTAACTCGGGTCCCAGGGGCATGCTTCTGTATTAATGAGGGCGGCGGCTCAGGGCTGTGTCTCAGATCGTTATACTCAAATTATGCTGGAGTTTAATGTCGGCATCTGCTGCTTTGCACTTTCAATCACATTCTTTGTAAACTTCTCCTGGGGTCCTGGGGGAGGAGAGAGACAAGAAGGGGAAAGAAACAAACCCCAGGTGAGATCGGCTGTTCAGATGGCAGAGACTCGCTCTAGTTCAGCCGGGCTTTGTGCTGGCCGGGAGGATTAAAACTCCTTCCACTGACGTACAGCATCGCGCATCTCCTGTACTCGAATCGCTTTAATAGACAGTTTTGATTTATCCAAAACATTAACGGAACTGTTATTCTAATAAAGGTAAACTAGAAAACACACTTGCCTCTCCGCTCACTTGGGCTTTGTTTATGTGCTTAAAACGCCACCGTGAGGCGAGTGAAAATAAAACAGCGAGAGCGATCGCCTGCCAAGGAGCTCTCGGATTAGCACTTCGCAAAGCAAAACAAACAGCGTTAGCGGCAGCGCGAAAGTCATCGAAGAATCGGCTGCCGGCGGGCGCGGGGCCGGTGGTTCCGCCGCGGGAGCACCGCCCGGCCC
>NW_010127437.1:0-41144 GCF_000699245.1 Pterocles gutturalis | reverse complement strand
CCCACCCCAGAACAAAAGACCCAACACCAGCAAATATTGAAGAATTGTTTGGCTTTGTTGCAAAGGGCTGTTTGATAATTACAGAGACACTTGGCGCAGTTCCTCCATAGGAGCCATCAACATAAACACTTACTTGCACCACTGATTTTGCTTTGGTTGTGCTTAGCTACTTTGTAGGGGACAAAGGGAACGGAGTAAGTGTTGCAATATAGTATTGTGCAATTCCGGGCTTTCAAGCAGAAAATGATGAGCAAGTCTGCAGAGGCCTCTCACCATCAAAATTTGGCCACTGGATCTTACCACTCAAACTCTTCTTAATTAGGAATGGGTCTACTGGCTTCTTAAGGTCAAAAGAAGAGAAGGGTAGAGATGTTAAGAGAGGGCAGTATCAGGGCTGTTCTGCTGTGAAAGGCCCTGAGCCTCCTGGGCCTTACAATTCAACTTAATCTGTTGGATAACCTCTAGTTTATGATGTGTGAAGATAACCCTTAGGCTCCCTATGCAGGGTTTTACCAGGAAAGGCGGCTGGCTCTGTATTGCTGTATAAGTCTCATCAGTGAAGCAGCTCTTCAGCTTTCTGTGTTTTTCAGTCTGTGGAGTTGAACATTCTTCCAGGACAGTCTCTCTTTTCTGGAGCAGCTCATCTAAGGCTGGCTTGTTCTTCCTGCAGTCTCTGCCTAGAGTGAAAAATCTTTCAGAGGTTTAGGGGACCGCACACGTGTCCTTGCTGTATGGTGTTTGTGATGGCTAATGTTGTGTCACTCAAAATAGCCCCCTGAGAAAGGAGCAGCTCCAGATAGTTACAGGCTGGGAAAGATGAAATCCATCATTCTTTCAGCAATATGTCTTTGCATCAGTTGAACAGAGCAACTAACTCTCATCAGCTAAAAAGAAGAGTGCTCTTGGGCAATAGGACCCAGCTTTGAAAGCACTTGCTGGTTTCTGGTGCCTGGTTCTTGCTGAACTTCTGTGATGCAGAAAACGCTTAATGTCCGCCAGTACCATAAGCCCTGCAGTGTTGTGTGCTGGGGCTGCAACTAGGATCAGGCAAGCCCGGTGGTCCTCATCAGATTACAGTCATGCCACAAGCTGATCAGAGGACCAAAGGGATCTGCTGAAAAAGAGAAGCAGCCCCTCACTGCTGGGTAGCCACCAGCATCCGCAAGCTCTCCTTCCATGCAAAAGGAGAAGTGTCAGCAAACAGCCACTTCCTACAGCTCTCGAGTCCAAACTGGTTCCTCCCAGGCCTTCAGGCATGGCGCTGAAACTGTCTTGTTCAGGATAGCTGTTCAAAACAAAAGGTGGAGACAGAGCTGTGCAGATTTGGCTTTGCTCTTCCAGCAGCTTACGTGCAACTAGTCCAGTGGGTGGTTGTCTGCCTACATCCTTTGCTGGGTTCTTGTAGGTTGGGTTTACGTGTACCTTCCTATTCTGCCTTATCAAATTAGCTGGCACAGAGGAAGCCTCTGAAAAACCCTTTCAAAATCTCTGCTTCAGGAAGAATTTTTAAAAATTACAGTATTTGAATAGATTTTTAAAAAACCACAACAACAAAAAAACCCCAAAAAAACCCAAAACCCAACAAAACAAATGACTTTGAATGGAAACAGAAATACTTCCCTTTTTTTTTTAAACCTGATTATTTTTGGGAACTCTTCAACCAGGTGTGCTGGCAAAGACATTGCACACAAAGGTTGTAATAGTGAAACAAAATTCAGTAGCTATTCATTTGCTGGATTTGGTCAGGAGAGGTTTATCAAGGACACTTCTGACAGCTTTTTTTCTGATGAGGTGATTTTTTTTTAATGTAAACTGAAGCTACAGGGCTTAATAATATACAACTGAGGATTATGTCCATTGTAATTTTTTTATGTTACTTTTACAAACTATGTAGTACTATATTCTAAATGCTTATTTCTAAGATAAAGTGGATTATACTAGTTGGCATCTTGCACTTGATTAAATGTAAAACATTTTCTTAATTTAGTGATGTGTTTAGGACAATACTGTAACTTACTGAATATACAACAGTGATAACTGTGTTTACAATAATTTTCCAATTCCTACTCTTCAGTGGTAGCCAACCTGTTTAAGAATTAAAAGTAAGGCATACTGCGATAGGCAATCTTGGAAAAATTAACTCAATGCTGCTACTGATAAATACTGTGGGATGGATACCATGGGTTTAAATGGCAGCAGAATTGTATTCCAAGCCTCTGTCTTAAGTACTTATGACTAAAAGGCGACTTGCCTTGTGCTCATTTATGTATCCCTGTGTGTAGTACATCAGTTAGAAATCTGTTAATGATTGATTTGTAACACTAGGACCTTTATGGAGATCACAGTGGATTTTTTGGGGGTTTTTTTGTTTGTTTCTGAGCAGACACTTAAGACATTTTGGAATGTATAACATTGATCCTTGTGCTGGAATTGTTTACATGCAAAAAGGTACTTACGATTTTTTGCAAACTGCAATGTGCAATTTTGTACATGTGTTTTAAACTAAAGAGTTTATAAGGAAGATATTGTATGTACAGTACTTGGACATGAGTATTATTTCTTTGATATAAATATCTGGAGGAAAATTAAAATTGCTTTATATTCATATTTTTGGCTCTGTTCTTCATTATTTCAGCAAGAAATTTGAAAGTCAGCTTAAGGCATAGTTGTAATTTTGTTGGAAAATCCAAGAAGAAATTCTTGATCCGGCTATGTTTTTAAATCATGCTTAATATGCTGCTTCTTTTGATTGTATCAACATTTTGAAGTGCAAAGAATGAAGAATTTTTCTTGTAAAAATGCTGCTCTTCAGGATAACTTCCGTGTATGCTAGTGCAGATGCAACTCAAAAAAAAAAAACTTTTAAAAAGAACAAAAGAGAAGAGAAGGTCCAGCTCTGGTGAAATCAGGTTTCAGGCCATTACTGAGAACAGCTGACGGGAGTTGTCAGCACTGTGGGACAGGACTCCAGTTGCCCGTGTCTTGACTCTTCTGCTTCAGCAAAACGAGCAATGGTAAAAACTTTTTTCTGTGTAAACTGTTCTGAAGTCCCATTTGGAGCAAATCTGTTGAATAAGGCAACTCTTTTTTTTTTCCGGTGATCATTCTTATGCCTCTTGCTACATTTTGATGTATTCCCAAAGGAGAGCTACTCAGTAAACATTGCCACGTGCTAAAAACAATTCTGAAAGTCCCAGCTGAAAGCTCCCCTGTTCTGGGAAGGCAGCCCTGCCTTCCGGATACATCCTTCCAAAGTGAGTGACGAGGGGAAGGACTGAGTGCCAAGCCCCACCAAGAATGCTCTGAAGATGCCAAGTTCAAGCAAGAGCCGAGATGCGCAGCAGTGCCAGTGGTGTGGGCTACGCCAGCTCACACACCAGCACGTGGCTGGACCCTGGCTCATTCCCTGAGGGTCCATGGCTGAAGATCTGATGCTGAAGAAATGGTAGAGGGGCTGGTTTCAAGTATGAATACTAAGATCTCAGAAGCACACAGAAGTTAGAAGGGGAAAAAAAAAAGAAGCTGTGACCTCACTGTAATTCAAGCTGTTGTACGTTGGCATTTATGGTTTATGACTGCATAATCAGTTTGGTGGGGGATTACTGTGACTTCTAAATGTGAACCATGCCTCCCTTAGTGCTCTGGGAATTACTTAATGCTTTTTAATCTCCATGTTGTGCATGGCTGCAGGCTGTGTTGCACGCATGCTAGCCAGACCACTCCTTGCAGATTTCCACTCCACTCTTAATACAGATTTCTTCCTCGAAGAGTCTGTAGCACTCTTGCAATAATCTTGATGCTTTCCAGATTAAATACAGAGGGGAGGCAGAACAAAATGGTGAGAGCCTTTAACGCTTCAATAGATGCTTGAGGATATTGTTGCTAATTTTGGATGTCAATTTGACCTTCAGAGCCTATTTTCATAGAAAAGTGGTTTAAATATGTGGTATAGGAACTGATCTACTTGTTCTCTTTAAGCTTTCAGTTCTTCTGGCCTTGAGTGTCTCAAAATGGTGCCTTCAGAAGTGCTCAGGGAGGAGACAGTTTAGGCTGATTGTGCTCTATTATCCACACACAGAGTGTGGAGTCAAAGCTGGGTGCTTTGCATTGCTTGAATAACCTGCAGGATTGTGGGGTTTTTTTTGCCTCTGAGATCTTCTCCTCCCCCTCTGTCTGTGGGGTTCTTACAAGAGTGGAACTCACATGGCCCTTGGACAGCTTCGGAAATTAGTGTCCTAAGTAATTCAAGTAATAATAATAAAATAATAAACAAGTAAAAATAATAAAAAGTATTTCAACAGGTCATCACTTATTCCTGGGCACTGCCCATCTTGTAGACTAACTGAGGCAAAGTGGTGCTCTTGCAGCCTACTACTTCTTTTCCTTCAGCCTGGGTGACTCAGGTTCTGGCATACACCCTGCAAGTGGATCTGGCAATTGCCTTAGTTGCCAGAAGTCAAATGGCAGGTGACACACAAAACTGTGAACCTCTCTTACTTGTCCTAATGTGGGCTGGTTACCTTCTGTTTCAGCTGCAGCTGGCTGCATTAAAGTAATTGTACAAGTTTTACCTTTCTCTGGTGTGACATAGCAATGTGCAAGATATGACACACAAGTTGTGTTGGGTTTCCCCCCACCAACTGTAAATGAGGTCAGGAAGTGTAAATGACAAGTTTTCAGCACATTTGGGCAGATGTCTCATCATCTGAGCCATCCAGACGAATCCAAAATTTGTGCCTTTGTCGTTCTTGCTGCAGCTCTCAAATGTCAGTCCCAGAAGGACCCTGCCGCAGGGGAGGTGGGGAGCTGACGACTGTAACGGATGGTGTGTCAGTTCAGAGAGGTGGTTGGGTGGATGGAGGCTGTTCCCAACCATCAGCCTGCGGTCTGCAAATCAGGCAGGACTGCAGGCCTGATTGCTGAGAGCCCAAGCTGCAAAGGGCTGTCACAGCTCCCTGGATACATCTCATGGCCAATGATTTGACTGCTATGAGCAATGCATTCTAATGATTAACTTTTGGAGGGTATCTCAAAGCTCATTCTTCAGGAATAAAGTAACCCAGACCAGGAGGCACAGGAGGAGACAAACAGAGCAGCCAGAGAACATAATTTCTGAGCATCTCCTTGCCACTTTTACTAATCTGTGGATGCACCTGGAATCACCTATCCTCTGAAACATGCTGTTGTGGTAAATGGATACCCACTCTGCTCAGACTCGGTGGCTCCTGTGCACCTGTAGCCACAGAGCCCGCCACACAGCAGCTCTGAACACCACCCTACCTAAGCTAAATAAGCCTGGGATTAAATGTCCATCCTTTACTGACCTTATTGTGTGGGGTTTTTTTATTTAATCAGCATGTTTTTTCCTTTGAGACCTGGTAGAGCAATCTCTCTGCAGTTTCCATAGGGAGCTTGCTGCTCCTGGTGACTGTCGGGCAGGTCAGCAAACAAGTCCGTCATCTGTGTCCCTGAGCTGTGGGCCCAGCTGAAAGAGATATGAAATTGGTTGTTAGCTGCAACCATTCTATCTGCTTAGCAGTCTCAATGAGGGGCCTTAAGCAAATCTTACCCCTGAAGGAGGTTTCCAGATACCCATGGTGGAACAGCCATGCCTCTGCACTGCCCTATTTCTCAGCAAACAGCTGGACCTTCTGGTGCTCTGCAAGTCCTGATGCTCATACGCAGTTGCAAAAATAATCTCTTTGCCTTCCCCTCCACCCATTTCCCATTCTTTCTCTATGCCTGAGCTCTCCTTTGGTGCTTCCCACTCACCACTTTTCTCTAAACCTAATGCTGCATCTCCATCTGCTCGCTCCAGCTGCAGCTGGCAGACTAACCAGCTCCCCAGCTCTCCTCCCTCCCTTCTTGCCTTCCTTGCCCAGGTG
Source organism: Pterocles gutturalis (assembly GCF_000699245.1). NCBI lineage: Eukaryota > Metazoa > Chordata > Aves > Pterocliformes > Pteroclidae > Pterocles > Pterocles gutturalis. The sequence continues at coordinate 35,259 of NW_010127437.1, read as the reverse complement.
TGTGGAGGTGCTTCTCTGCTCTGAGGCTTGCTGAAAACACCCTCCTGAAGAAAGAAGGACAGAGAGAGTGCATACCGGCAGGAGGGTTCCCCTCCACAGTTTCATCTGTTGACGTACAGGAGAGGAAAATCTCAGTTCAGTGAGATAGTGTACTGACCGACAACCACAGCCGTAGTGGAGAGGCACCGCCTAACATGTGAGCACCGTGAGCCCACAGCGTCAGCATAGCCTCGCTGTCCTGTGCTGGGCAGGACTGGGGTAAAGCCACAGCAAGAATGTGACCTTAAACAATGTGTGGGCTTTGTGGACAAGCCCCCCACCTTCAAGGAGCTCTTGGATCTCACTTCTCTTTGGGGTTCATGTTTAGCATGCTTAAATGGGGGAGAAAATGAAGGAAAATCCCAGAGAGACAATTACACAAAATTGAGACTAATGTAAAAAAACTTTGGGGTACTACATGAGCACAGGGAGACTTGTAACTATTCCCCAAGACACACTTCAGAAAATCGTGCAATTTGAAGGTCATTGAGAAAGCACAAAAAAAGGTGCCAGATTGCCTCTGCTGTCTTGCCACAGGGCAAGGCTCTGCAGTGTCTGCAGTTGGAGATTAAGCAAGAGTTGACTGGGGAGGAATGTATTCCAGTCTTTCTCTCCTCTCTGTAGACTTTTGGGAAAGATGGGGATTTAACTCCAGGTGCTGGCCAGCTGGGCTGATCTCAGGAGATTAACAATTCTCCCTCCTCACCTATAATATCTCTCTTTCACGGCTTGGCTATTTTTAGTGGGTGGTGGACAAAACACTTTCTTACTTACTATTCTAAAGTCTCTTTCCAGACCGCCTGAGATCATGCACTGTGGATAAGATAGACGCAAGCCAAAACCCAGCTGTGCAAATGATGCTGTCTCATTAAATAATTTAACATCTTTAACCCTCAATATCCCCTTGGATCACCCTGTGCCTTTCTGAAGGTGCTGGAGTCCCACTGATCACCAATTCTGGAGATTTTAAGGGATACTCTTGCCCATGGGCCGCTGTTTGGGAACAGCCACATGTCCTTTCCAGTGCCTGCGTACCTATGGCTCTGGCAGCATGACTCATGACCGGCCTTTCCCGATGCCTTACCAGTTAATCCTTTCAGTTTTCTTTAAATGAGGCATGGGGCAAAAGTGACTCATTATTTTCTGGAAATGACAGATCTGCAAGACGTGGCCCAGGGGATTGTCCGCCTTGTGCCACGCAGCTGGGATCGATGTACAGCTGCCTCTTGCCCTCGCTCCTTTTCCCTTCTACTTTCAAAATTAGCATTGCTACTTTCCTTTTGCAGACAAAAGCAGGAGAGAGTTTCTAGTGTCTTCTGTTACCTTTATGTGAAGTGAATGTGCTGGGCTAGAAAGAGAAATTGCTTGAAGCAAAGAATTAGCTACATGTCAAACTGTGTGCTGGCGTTGCTTTATTAAAACCACACACTTTGATTCCTCACTACATGGACCGGCTTAGCAAGAAGCTGTGGGAAGGTAAGTCCCTCCCTCTTGAACAGACCTTTTGTTACAGCTGGGCACTGCGGTGCTGGCAGCCAGGCGGGTGCATCACTTCTAGCCCTCGTGCTGCTTCTGACTGCTTCATGGCACTGCAGCAGACTCATCGCCTCCTGGGAGCAGGCATGCTGCTGCAAAGTGTGTCCGTCTGGCTGGGAACTGTTAAATTGCTGGAGCATGACCTTTTGGTGAGCTTGTTCTCCCAAAGTATCTGCCAAATTAAAACCATGTGGGGTCTTCTGCAAAGCTGCTGCTCCACTCCAACCGTCCTTGGGGTCTGCATTAGCACTGGTGTTAGTCCTGCCTAAACTTCCCTGGGTGCAGCAGGGCTGTCTTTGCTATCAGGGCACACAGGGAGAACTTCAGGGGTCTTTGCCCTGCTGCCATGTAACAGGAAGGGTCTAGCTGCATTTCTGAGCTTTTGAGGCTGTGAGCTCAGGAGAGGGAAGAAAAAAAGAAAGAAAAAAGAATGGGGAACTTTAATTTGCGCCTGCTACTTGAGCACTACTACATCAGGACTCATCCAAAGGGAGCACAGGGTATCCAGCCAAACTGAGCACCCTGCCAAGAGAGTCCCAGGAAGGATGGACCTGCAGCTGCCTTAATTGGACAGGCTGTGCACAAGGGTCCTGAGCCCACTCGTGCCCACCAGCTGACCATGTACGCTCTCCATCATCCTCTCCTCCACCCCCCCACAGTATCCTGTTCTTGACGGAGGGAAGGACCGCACTGGTCAGCTCCTCTTCCCAACGGCTGAGCACTAGGAACAATGAAGTGGAGTCTGTAGCTGAAGATGACAGTTCTGTAAGTGAGGGACCCAAGGAGCTGTAGGAGTTTGGGGGACACTCACCAGCAGCATTTTGCCGAGACGAGGAGAGCCAGGCAGCCTTCCAGACTATTTCAGGCACAACACACCTCATGGTCCACAACTAGTAATTTTATCTAGTTTGCACATCCTCATGGGAATACAGCCCAATGGAATAAAACTACACATATAATTAAATGCAGCCCTCCCAAGTGACAACTCTGCATGCAGGGCACCTACAGGTGGGTGCAAAAGTGCGACCCGAAGACTCCACTTGTCCAGGCTTGCAGCAGACCAGAGTTGCAACAAACTGAGACACAAGGGCTTGACATTTACCCAAAGGTCCATGGAACACAGGCCTGATGTCTGCCCCTGCTCTTTGCCTCCTGGTGCTTACTGCTGCGCTGGGAATGGCTGGCACACTCTCCTGCAAGGCTGTGTTTGTTGCGAAGACTCCAGTTGGGTTTGACAGCCTGGACATCTCTGTCCCTGAGTTGTCTCGTCTTCCTCCATGTTTGCCAGCACCAGGGAAGGAAGCCACGCAGGAGATCAGTGCGAACAACGCCCCTGCCCTTGTGACTTCGTATCTGTTTGAACACTGCAGGGTGTGGGTGGAGTAAGCACCATGTTCAAGTCACTGAAGTGAGAACCTGGGCAAATAGGAGTGAGGTAGCGTCTGAGACTGCAAAGCAAATATTTGCCTGTAACACACTTTGGCAGATAACTGAAAGGCAGCCAGCAAAGGGTGGAGAAGTCCAGTGGAGACAAGGCGCTGCTTGTTTGCTCAGCCACACAGAGGACCTAAATGCAAAGCCAGGGCCATCGGGGCCTCTTGGGAAGCTGTAAAAGCTGAAAAACAGGAGTGGGCCAGTCATCGCCAGTCTACACGTGCCTAAATGCCTGCTGAGCACAAGTGTGAACATAATCTTAGGGGTGGCTCACCTGCCTCAGCTCTGCTGACTTGTACCTCTGAGAAGCAGCTTTCTGTGCAGGGAGAGGGAGGGAAAAGACCTTCCTTTGCCATCTCTCTTTCTCCAGGTCTGCAGCAGGATCTGCCCATTGCTGAGCTCCAGTGGAGGATGTTGGTGGGAGGCACGAGCTCCTGCCCCCATCTGGAGCCTCCAGACCTACTGTTTGCTTACTGCATGGCCAAACAAACTGCATTTACCTCCTGCTGGGTCTGTGGCATTGGGTATTTCATGATCCACCCAGCTGAGAACCTTTCTGCTACCTGGTGAAGTGCAAGAGCAGATAGTACATCACCACCCTGCTTGTGTTCAGCACCCACTCCCCAAAAAAAAAATCCCCACTGGGCTAAGCAGACTTAGACCCCCTTTATGTTCAAGAGATCAGATTAAAAAGCCAGAAAATAGTATTTTGTGGTGCCTTTTTCTGAGCAATAGCGAAACTCAAGAGTCTATCCGGATCAGCAATGTTTAAGTTGGGGTGAGGGGGTGACAGTCTTCTTTTTTTGTACCTGGTTTGACTGTTTACAAAACCTGTGTGTATCCTGCTTCCTCTGATAGATTTGGTAGCACAGGGGGGGCTTCATCCTGGTGGTAACATCTGTCTTGGCCCCAGAAGTTGGTGTCTTGATGTGACTGTGTCCATGTGGCCACAAGCACTGGGAACCACTGGAGCAAGGAGCCTGGCTGCGGGCCAGGCAAGGGGCACAAGCGCATCCTTGTGTTTCAAACTGCCCCTCTCCCAAAAGATTTCACAGGGTTTCTCCTCCGTTTTCTCCCAGTCGTGCTTTTCGCTGTGAAAATCCATATTGAGTTAGACACCACCTTCATGTTCAGGGGTGAAAAGCTGTTGATGTACAGCTGTACCCCCGGAGGGAAGCCTCCTGGCCCCTCTGTAAATGTAGAGAGGCTGGATGATGCACTCAAACACCTGAAAAGCAACAGAAATAGTCACTCATGTCCCCAAGGGATAGTTCACCCTTTGTCGATGGACTAGGTCATGTTTCTGCCCTGCAGTAACTGCTGGGGGTAGGTGGAGACCACGGCGTGGGGAGCTCCCCATGAGGTCCAGCCACCATGACCAGCCCTGCTCCCTGCATTGTTGCCTTTCTCCCCAACTCTGGACTGCACACAGGCCACAGCAGCACAGGCTCTGCCCCCGGGCAAAAAGCCTGCCCATGGAATCGAATACCCCTCAGGGAGCTCTCGGGGGAGGAGGGGCTGTTGGTACTGTGGGGAAGGAGACCATTTTCTCAACCAAGCAGTGCTTTTTACAGGGTAATGCAAAGGTTTTTTATCTGTGTTCCTTCGCACTCCCTTGTTGTCCCAAATCTATTGCAAGCTGCAAACACGATACCGGGTTCTGGGAAACTGGGGGTCCAAAGTTGGTGAGACTGTCGGGCCATTCGATGCAGCTCCCTGGCTGACAGCAGCACGCACTTCAGAAAAGAGTAAGGCAGGATAAAAGATCTTCCTCCATCCACTGCCAATGAGCATTTGTGAACTTTCAGAGGGAGAGGTTGCTCTGGGGCATCCACATTTAACAGTTCTCATGGAACTTGTGCCACAGATTTGTTTAGAAGCTTTTGGAAACAGTAAAAACTCCTGACATTGCCAGCTCTGGCAGCAGAAGTTAACTGCATCTTGTGAAGCAGCTCATCCTTTTTTCTGAGTTTAGGACCTCTGATAACTCCATGGGGTGTCACCCACAGCTGGTGGCATGAGAAGCAGTGAATAGTGGTTTTCAGGTTAAGAGTTCTAGTACCTTTGCTGTCTCCTGGCACAGAGCTATTCCGTAGTTCCAGGTCCTCAGAGTCTGTCCTGATCTGTCACTGCACCCATCTTAAGATGAGATCGGAACCAGGCAGAGGGCTCACAGTGCAGACACACCGGATAATTAATTAATTACCTTTATTCCCTTCCTTGTAATTCTCCACCATTTAATTCCTTTTATGACCACTACTGAGCACACTGAACCATTCACAGCACCTCCTGGGTCTCTTCCTGAGTGGCAACAGCTGACCTGGAGCCCATCGGTCTGCAGTCATGGCAAGGGTTGCTGTTGCCCAATGCACACTACTTCATCAAAGCTGAGTTTCATCTGCCACTTTCTTCCCCAATTACTTTGACATTGTGGAAGCCTTCTGCAGTGTCAAAGAGATACAGCTTACTAGATTCCTGTCTGCCAAGTAAACCTTGAAAACATAAGGGAGCAGAATCCCTCAGTTTGCAACAAGTCTGAAATAAGACCATAAGGGTACATCTTACCCTGTCCTCAAGGCAGCCACTGGTGCTACTTGTCAGAAAAACAGAGAGGGAGGATCGTTATGCAGAGATCTACCCCATCCACCCTTGTTTGAGCTGTTTTCCTTTCAGGGCAGCCTTTGGAGCTGGTTATGCCTTTGGAAAGCCCAAGGCTGCTCCAAACCCTGGATTGCACTTCAGCACCCAGTGTTGTTGCTGGGGAATGGTGACTTTCCCCACAGCAGATGGAGCACTCATGTGACACTCTGTACACTATGTATCATCTATTTACATATTTTTTTTTACATTAGCAACAGATGGCTTGGCATAATTATTTTTTTTTAATTGGGGGAAAATGTATCTAAAACTTCACACATTTTCTGGAGCTTATGGTTTTTACTTTTACAGCACCGCTGCTGAGGTCTTTAGTGAAAGGACCTCCCTCACCCTTACATTGCCTTCTGTGATGGGGTTTCACACTAAAGATGCAGGTAGAGAATAGCAGTGAGCAAGCAAAAACTCTCCCAACCATGCAAGGGGGAGAGGAAGAGCCAGCTCTGAAGACAGACAAAAGGGAGAAAAAATGGACTTAGGGGCAGTAGTAAAAGGGGAGGGGAAGAAGAGAAGCATTAGTGCTGACAAACCCTACCTTCATAAACTCAAGTCCTACAAAAGCATAAGCATGATTCAGAAATATAAAACTTATCAAAACATGAGTTCAACAATTGGTTTCTTCTTATTCCTGTTTTGGCATTGAGGCTGTAGGCACTGGGTCCCTGCTATCAATTTTTTCTCAGGAAATATAAGGCTCTGTGGGGAAGAGGGTTAATGTAAACCAGGACTTTCTCATGCTCATGTGACTCCCAAAGCTGGGGCTGTAAGCAAGCTGCCAGCTTGGTTTCACTTAGCAGTGCTGATGCTGTCAGAAGAATAGAAGAGGTGCTCATTAAGGCCATGGGAAGAGATACAGGATAGACCAAGACCAGCCAAGGTACTGAAATCTCTTTATCAGACTACATTTGCCTGTAAAAAAAAATAAATCTTTGAATGTCTGGGGATGGAAAACATCTCCGAAATTGCCAGATGCAAGCATCATCCTTGTGCACAGCGTCATGCCTTGCACACTGGCAATGTGCAAGGCTACTGCCATCTGTTGGGAGGTGGCTAGGGCTTGATGGAAGATGTCTGTCAGAGGAGGACACAAGAAGGCTGTTGGGACACAGGGGGTTTAATCTGCATCCTTAGGGCAAAGGGCCATATTGGAGGGAAAGGAGCCCTCCATGGGACAGTGCATCAGCCCACAACCTCATCGATGCTGCAGTGCTGTCTGTAGGCAAGTGTCTGATCTGCCTTGTTCCAACAGGAAGGACAGCTTTGGGTGGAAAATATTTTTGATTGCAGCAGTCCCTGTGAAACACCTCTTGGAGACTTTGCACACAGGCAATACCAAAATCTGCAGGCAGAGCTCTGGGCAAAGGCTGCAGGACTCCTCAGTGACCAATGGACCAGTGGGCGCTGTGCTTGTAAGTAGGTCTTTCCCAGCTCAAGCATGTACAGCTGCTGTCTAAGATGTCATTCTTTTGCTAGATTATTTTGACCCATGGACTTTTGCTGCAGTAAATCAGATGATGTGCCTGCTGGTTCTTGCTTGGTGTTTCTTAGCAAGCAAACATGGTATGGTGGGTGGATGCAAAGCTAGTTTACATTTTTACGCTAGTTTTACTCCTCTGTAAATCCTACTCAGTAATGACTAATCCTCAAGTTGATTCCCCTTTCCCATTCGGATTATTTTATTTTCACTAGATTTTGGTACTTAATAAAGTTTAACCATTTAGGGTCTACCTGTTGTGATTTTTCACATGCTATAAGGAAAAGTGGCTGACTCTAAGGCAGTGCCCCAATACTGCTTATATGTAGGAGCAAATCACAAGTTTATGGTAAAAGCAAAGGCAGTGAGGATTATAGGACGCAGCCCCTCCAGGAAAGCATAAATAGTTAAGAAAAATACACAGAAAGAGCAGATTGCAAAAGAAACTATGGAAAATGCCTACAAGGAGCCAGGTGGAACACCAAGACCAGGTGCACAACCCTGAGGAACCCACCCATGCTGGGTCTATTTGTGAAACTTCCCATAGTGGCAGGGATAGCTTGGGCCATGCAGCCTCTGCTTAGCTGCCATCATCTTTGCCAGGAACAACAGTACCCAGGAGTGACTCCCTTGTCCAAAGCAAGGAGAACACAAGCAAGCTGATGCTATGCTTCTTTGTGAAGGGTTATACAACTAATTAATTCCCACTAGGCTCAGGTCACTCTGTCTGCAGCAGCTTAAAGAAAGGCAGCAGCGGACACCCTGAGAAGCCAGGTGGCTCTCAAAAAAGCTGGAGAGCCCTGCAGCCATGCCAAGGAGCCCAGCATGAGAAGACTCACCCGCCTAGCAACCCCAGTGACTTGCAGGGGTGCTGGGCCAGCTGCCACCTCCAGGTCAGCCCTGGCCCTAGGGATCAGCTTGCCTCTCTGGCTTGCAGTGAAGCTGCTCGGCAGCACTGAGGGTGCAGCAAGGCAGGTTTTGCCTTGCTGCGGCTCCTTTCCATCAGCTTGCCCATGCTGGGACCCACTGCCTAGGCTGCAGCTGCACTCTGGCCTTATTTTTTGGCTCTCTCACACTCCTCATAGGATCAACATGGGCCTGTGGTAGGATCTGATCTCACTGCCCTTTGCAAGGCAGCATTCCTTACTGGGGGCGGTTCTTTTAGGCATTTCTCAGCAGGCAGGTGGTTCCCTGGCTCTCTCTGTTGCTCTCTGTCCTCCAAAGGGTAAAGATCTGCTTACATCCTTCTCCCGTTCCTGGCAATGAAACATCAACAATTATCTCCTGGCTTATGAGGAGGTGTTTCAGCTATTCCCTACAACTCTCTGCCCCAGATCTCATGTGGTGTCCACAGTGACCCTGCAGGTCAGTGAGGCACTCAGTGGGGGCAGCAGCCCACCGCACAGCAGCCCACCACAGAGCAGGAGGTATGGCAGGAAAGGTCTGCTTGGGCTGGGCTAGCATGGCTACTTCTGCTGCTGATCTAACATCTAAAATTACTGCTATCAATCACAAATTTTTCTGAGCAAGGTGAAATGAATCAACAGTAAAGCTCTGAATCAAGGTAAGGGTTTGCCTAGCAGCCCAGAACAGGAGGCTTATGGGGTTTCCAGAGAAGTAGCTTTGCTGACACCATGTCGTCAGTCTTTGTGGTCTTCATCATGTGTCTTGTATGTTTTTTTCTAGGTCTTTTGCAGTTGCACTATGATTACTGAGTTCTTTCTTCTTCTCTTCATACTGAGACAATCCTTGCTCGTGCAAGCTGTGAACAAAACTATGAGAACAAAAGCCTCAGGGGCTCAGAATAACTGTATGTAAATAAAGGGTAGCACCACAGAGATTATTTTCAGAGCAATGCCTTGTTTTTCATCAAGAAAAGACTTGCACCGGACAACCTCAGTGACAGAGAAAACCAGTCTCTCCAGACGTGACTGAAACTGTACGCAATAGCTCCTTTGTACATCGGCTCTTCTCCAGTCTCCTGGGTGCAAATACAGCCCTGCCTAACTGGAGGTTTGCTTTGATGCTGTGCTTCCTCTGGTCTTTGTTCTCCACTTGCAGTTATCAAACCAGGAGGTGTGGCTGAGGGATGTTACAGGCATAAGCCAAAAGGTCACTGGACTTGAGGTCCTTCATCCTTCTTGGGCAAAGGCAGCAGACCCAGAGCACCCATCTCCTTGAGTGAGGAGGAGGCAGAACCATGGGGCTGTACTGAACTGTCTTCTTCAGGTTGCTACGTGAGGAATGTAACCGTGCAAGAGAGCTGAGTGGTTGGCTGGAAGGGATATTCAGGGGTAAGATATAAACTGCTGTGGTATATGACCAGAGGGCTGGAGCACCTCTTCTATGAGGAAAGGTTGAGGGAACTGGGCTTGTTCAGCTTGGAGAAGAGAAGGCTCCGGGGAGACCTCATTGCAGCCTTCCAGTACTTGAAGGGAGCGTATAAACAGGAGGGGGAGCAACTGTTTACAGGGGTTGGTAGTGCCAGGATGAGTGGGAATGCTTTTAAACTATGAGAGGGGAGATTTAGGTTAGATACTAGGAGGAAATTTTTCACTCAGAGGGTGGTGAGGCAGTGGCCCAGGTTGCCCAGAGAAGCTGTGGATGCCCCATCCCTGGAGGCATTCAAGGCCAGGCTGGATGGGGCCCTGGGCAGCCTGCTCTATTGGTTGGCAACCCTGCCCACAGCAGGGGGGTTGAAACTAGATGATCTTTAAAGTCCTTTTCAACCCAGGCCATTCTGTGATTCTATGATTCTGTGAGCAAGTGCTTCATCAAAATTTGCTTTGTGTTCTTTACTGTGGTCCTTATGTACCGCAATAATAAAGTGTGAGGGAAATGAACAAAACTACAAAAACCTGCAAGGAAAAGAGAAATGAGACTAGTGCAGCTTCAGGATAATTGGTTGGGTGCTGAAGAGCTTAGATGGGATGAAAATATAAACCATGAACTGTCATAAACCAGCTCACTAATGAGGCATATTATAAGAGTTATTTTGAGTCAACCTGCATTTAATTGAATACCGTGATCCTCCTTAGAGCCTAGGCACAAAGGCAACAGCATCAGCTAACACCAACCCCTGACACCCATATGGCAAAGAAGGCAAGAAAGACAAAAGTGTGACCTTCTGCTTTGGAGAGCAGCAGACACATCCCATGGGATGATGGGAGGCCTCTCCCTGAAAAAGGTGATTTACTCAGGAGTGCTTGCACTGCCCTCTGTAAAGTGTGGCATGGGTTATTTTCAGGTACTGCTGCGTCCCCATCTTGGTAAAAGAAGAAATAAGTTTCTAGAATTAAGGCAGAAAGGGGGAGGGGGAAGAAAACAATTACTGACTCTGAAGCACAACATATGCTAGCATGAAGCTGAACAGCTTTTCCACAACAAATTCTAGCCAAGCTATTAGTAACACCTGATACACCCATGGTTCCCCATCAGTTACCTGCCAGCAATGAGCAATTGACTTAATATTATCAATTATGTTCCTTTCCCCTCTCCTTCCCTCCCACTAATTAAGCATCTGTTAATCATGAGAAATAATTCTCTTCTTGGAAAATATGGGACAAAAAATGAGTTTTTGTAATAAAATGGAATGTTATTGTAAATAATCATTAAGGTGTCCTGAAATAAGGTGGAGCCATATCGTTACCCCAGGGATTTTAAGCACTACTATTTAGCAAAACTCCTGGGGAAAGGTAAGCTGATCAGGTCTGCTCTGTATCAGAAGCACCAGCAGCAAGACAGACTTGGTAGATAAGGACTTCTCTGGTCCCATGTGTGTTCAGGCCCAGAACCGCAGTCTTGAAAGCCAAGACCTTTCATTCACCTGTCCCTTCCCCAGGCAGGACTAGCTGTGCAGAAGCCAGTCCCCACAGATGTGCCTGCCTTCAAAAGCCTCCCAGCAGAGGTTCCACCAATTCCCAAGACAATATCCTCTCCTGATTCACTTCAGCAAGCTTCTTTTAATCTAAGTCTCATTTGCTGCAATTCAAGCTCACTGCTACTTCCTCCAGTCATACCTGACGCAGAGAATAGCATCCCCTTTTAATGTATTTAGACTCATGTCTTCCTCAGCCTACCCTATAGGCAAAATATCAGTCTCTCCAATCTTTCCTCTTGGATGTTTTTTCTAGAGTTTTCATCATTCTTGTGCCTTTTACCTATTATTAGCACAAAAGAAGCAAGATAAGATATTTAGATGTCCTCGTACATGGCCATACAGTACCAATAAGAGTATATCACACAATTAGGAATTTTCTTTAAGAGCACCCTTTTTGTTCTGCCACACCCTTTGATTTAATCCACTCAACAGAGCAGCCCTAGCACTTGCCATGAAAGTTGCAATTGAAGTACCCGTGGCAAGATCTGAGATTACCTAGGCACAAATTACCAGCACAAGAAAGACCTGGAGCTTTTGGAGCGGGTCCAGAGGAGGGCCACAAAGATGATCAGGGGGCTGGAGCACCTCTCCTATGAAGAAAGGTTAAGGGAACTGGGCTTGTTCAGCTTGGAGAAGAGAAGGCTCTGGGGAGACCTTCTAGTACGTGAAGGGAGCTTATAAACAGGAGGGGGAGCGATTATTTACAGGGGTTGATAGGGACAGGATGACGGGGAATGGTTTTAAACTAAGAGAGGGGAGATTTAGGTTCCATATTATGCAGAAACTTTGCACACTGAGGGTGGTGAGGCACTGGAACAGGTTGCCCAGAGAAGTTGTGGATGCCCCCTCCCTGAAGGCATTCAAGGCCAAGCTGGATGGGGCCCTGGGCAGCCTGCTCTGGTGACTGGCAACCCTGCCCACAGCAGGGGAGTTAAAACTAGATGATCTTTAAGGTCCTTTTCAACCCAGGCCATTCTGTGATTCTGTGAATTAGATGTATTATGACAGATTGTTATGTGGATCCTGAAGTGACAAACATCTGACATAAGGCAACATGTTACAGAGCGGAGGCATACAAGACTGAATCCAAGTCATAGTATAGGGAACTCAACTCTAACCTTGTGCTTGCCTCAGTTTGTAGTACTAATTATTTAGTTTATTACTTGGATTGCTTTCTCACTCCCTGGGTGAACAGAATCCTGCTTTACAGAAAGCACCTCTGCTTACCACAGTGTCTAGTGATGTTATGTGCTGTGCACGTGGGAACAGCAGCTGCAGCCCTATCTCTGCCCTGAACATCCTCTGAGCAGAGGGAGTCATAGAGGGAATGACATCTAGCAGCTTCTTCCCCAGGTCAAAACTCCAGTGCCCAAAACAGGGAAGAAGGCAACCCACTGGGATGCTACATCCAAAGTCTCAGGGATAATGAGACTTACTGCTCTGTTTCCTTGGAACAAATGCCCATGTGGCTTCCAGTATTGGTGACTTAATGGGCAGTTGCCTGTTTGGTTGGAAGTTGGAAGCAGAAAACCTACCTAAAACTGCAACTGTACAATAGACCTTCTAAAACAGCTATCTACACTCGCAGCTGTGGTGGAAGAACTCTCGAGTGTTTAGCTGAGCTTCCCACAGAAAGTAAGAGGGATCAGATGGAAGGACAAGTGTATATCCATCAAACTTTCAACCTGATTTAATAGCTTCTTACCAAATACATAATTACATGTTTTTCCATAAACACTGGAACTGTGTACCAAAGCAGACTACAAAATCCACCTCCAAGTCCAGGAGACATGGCCCAACTTGGCCCTGAATGCCCCAGCTAAGACTTGTTGGACATTTCATAGCAGAATGGATCATGTCTTCCTGATGCCCAGAGGCCTTTCATGGCATGAATCAGTAAGAGCACAGGATTGCAGCACAGGCCAGTCAAACACAGCTCTTCTCTGCCCCATGCCAACTTTCATCCTTTCTGTAAACATACAGAGACTATTTGCTGTTTCCTTCAATTTACTTCACTAACTGGATTCTCACTCACCTGCTTTATGCTTTTATTTGCTTGAAGGATTGCTATGTGCTAATCAATCAGCTGTACTGGTTTATCATCCTGAAAGCTTAGTGCCATGGATCTGAAGGCACTGCTCGGACTGCTCAGGGAAAAGGCATCTAATGTAAAATATACTTTTGGGACTAGGATCTTAGAAATGTTGTAATCCTTACAATGGCAAAAATAAAGATAAAAACCACTGAGTTATCTCTCAACATCCTGTCCACAGACATGAGGATAAGAATCAATCAAGACTGCAGAAGAGCTACTGAAAACTTTAGCCCAGGGAAGGGGGAAAAGCAGGAATAAAACCGTTTCCCACCCGCAAGGCCAATAAAATAAATCAAGAGACTCTTTAATAGCAATTTATTATCATTAAAAGTAACAACAAGTAGGTTTAAATCCTTTTGTCTTAAAAATCTAGTGTAACACACAGGTCACTGCTATAGTTCTATGAAACCTATGGCAAAACTGTATCCCCAAATCACACCATTCTGCCTCATCCTCAGAGACGTCAATGGCGTGGGAAACAACACAGAAGCACATCGCTCTATACAGCACTTGTCATAAGCATGATCATTAGGCCTCAAGATCTACAAGTTATTCTGCAAGAGCTATTAAGTATAACATTAATTTCCCCCTTTTTCATATTGCTGGAACAATCAAATATTTCACACAGTTTTGGTGAAGCTGTAAGAATCTTTTAAGAACTATATTTTTTCCCTGTATCTCTTCTTTGCTGCTAAAGTTTTCCTTTTTTTTTTTTTCTTTTTCTTTTTCCCCCCCTTAGTGACACAGCCGCCCCATTCCAGGAGACAAAACTGCAGTGATGATTGCAGTCACCCTCCACACAGCATCATGTATTTCCTTCACATTCTGAAGCCAGTGCTCAGCTCTAGCACTTAACATTGATGCCAGAACAACTTGGCAGCATGCAGTTCAGGAATACTGAAAGTTCATGTATCATGTATAATCTCCAGCTTCTTGGGAGTTCTAGAGCTTAAATTAAGCTCAAGCTAAGTACCCAAGATAGCTAATTTACAGCTAGTTCAGATTTGTGTAAAGGAGCAGCAGCCAAACGCTGCAGGACAGATGCATCTTCACATTACAGCTGTTCACAAAAAGGCCTGAGCAAGTCATAATACTGTTCACTAGTGGCTTACAGGACCAAAAAGAAGTCTCCACAAGTGAGCATGCATATAGTTGAAAAGGAAGGATGGTCCTAATTCTGTCAAGCATTTAATGTGTTCAATTTAAGCTTACAGTGTTACTCAATATTCAAAAGTAAGTAGAAGCCTCTGAGTGAAACCTTTCTGGCTAGCAGCTTTGCAGTGAAGGAAGAATCAGAACACAGTCAAACTTCATATAGCTACTCAGATGTGGCTTGTATATAATTTCAGGTAAACAAGACAGTCTGTTCTTCAGGAACAGACCCCTTAGAAGGATATTTCTGCATGAACTTCACAGTATCATGTGGAATTGGGGAGCTCAATTAAAACAAATCAGCAAGCAGCTTCATGTACATTTACATCCACTCTGGATTTAGAGAGTCATGGGAAGAAGTATAAAGACAATCACAGGATAAACATCTGGACAAGGTACTAGATCAACAGATTCTATGAACAGACTCCAGTTGTTCTACAACAGCAGTTCACACTCTTCTCTAAGCAGACCCACAAGTTAAACTCCAGGAGAAAAGGGGGTGTTAAATTTACTTGATTAAAAATACTTCTTTTGAGTTTGCTCTCAGCTAGATCTTAGGAAAAAAAAAAAAAAGAAAAACAAAACCAAAACAATGCCTACACAGCAAAACTTCAAAATCCCGTCTTACCTAACGTCCCAAACTAATACCTTACTTTGTAAAGGTACCTAAAATTTTATGAATATCCCCCACTTAATAATACCTTAATGAGTTTTAAATGAGGTAGCCACTAAACCATCACCATATATTATCAATGTCAAAACAAAGGGAAAAGCTCAACTAAAATGCTCAAGTACAGCTAGTTTGTCAAAATCAATAGCACTTGCTTCCAAAAATGTAATTTTCTGTCTTGCTGTCCTCCTTCTCCTCCTGCCATTGTTTCACTTCCTGTTTCTCCTCTTGCCCATTTCTAACAAACAGCAACAAGGAAAAATTTAGCTTTCCATTTGTAGCATGTCTTTGGATTTTCAAAAGCAAATCTTCAAATGGATAATCAGTGAATTTATTTTTAAATTAATGTAATTTAAACTGACACTGAAGGACAATCTCCAACACCAACCACTGACACATCAGGTGCCAGTTCTATCATCTTCCTACACACACCTAGGTGCTAGAAGTTGTGGAAAGACGCCTGCATGGGCAAAACACAGAAGTTGTGAAAAGGTCCCTTTCATTGTAACTGTCATCCCATATATGTATACATGTAAAGAACCACCTCCCTAATCACTGTCTTTCAAGTTCTCAGGAAGCTAAAATACAACGGCAATTATCATTCTTCTAGCTAAATAGTACATAGATCTATCGTATCCTTGACTTTTCTAGTGGCATTCATTTCTTAAAATGAAAATATTTCCAAGTTACTTCTGTAGCTATGATAGCCTATATTCCAATTCAACATAAAGAAGAAAATCAACTTTAAGGATAATTAATACCCTGGTATTTTTGAAAACATTTCCAGGATTTTTTTGTGGTCCCTTTTCACAGATCTTTTTCAAGGTAATTCAGAACCCCCTGTACCCACATCCAAATCAACTAACCAACCAAACAAGAAAACCCCAACTGAAAATCAAACACCTCAATATCTAAGTTGTTTAATACTTGTATTGCAGAATGTACGTTCAGGTAAAGTTCTGTAATGTAAACATCCAGTTTTGACTTCTTCAACCACTATCTAAAATTTGCAGGTTCTCTCCACTGGCAAAATGCTTTAATGCAAAATAAAGGAATGCAAGCTCTCACTTCAGATACATTGCATTGACCCAAAGCAGCATAAAACCCCCTCTTCCAAGATACACACCTACCAAATAAACAAGCCTAAAGAGAAAAACCATGCTCCCACATAAAAATAGAGCACTGACCAGTCTGATGTGCATAATATTGGTTTCTCTTTCTAGATCAGACAGACACTGTGTGTATATTCCCAAATATAAAATTGTATGAATTGCATGCAACCGTACATGGTGCAGTTCAAGCAATATTGAGGTGTTATCCTTGTTTTTGTGAAGCATGTGGACAACAGCAAACTACAGGGTGATAATTGTAATGCAGTCCTTGGATTTCTTCTTCCATAGATATACACAAAGTTACTTTTATTTTAAAAAACTCTAGCCCACAACAGGGAGATATTAAACAATTTAGCTGTGAAAACTGTACTGTGAAGAATTTCTGAACTTCCTTATACATGTCTCTATTACCCAAAAGGATTTTTAGCTGGAAGTCCTTTACTAGAAGTCCTTTTTTCACAAACCACACACCAAGAAATGTGTTTTCTGCTTTAATTACATACAGCTGTTCGTCAAGTGGAAGTAGATGAGGTAGTTTATTACATTATAAAACTAACCTCATCCTTTTGAAGCATATGTAATAAACAAATTAAAGATTCCAGTTAAGCATCACCACATACTAACCCTTCATATTTTTATAAGATGACCAGCTATGAGATTGTAACTACTGAAATGGTACGTAGGCACCTTGCTATATCATACTTATGTTATGGTTCTCTTTCTAAAACATTCCACAACTGCCTCTGCATTGGGTCATTTTCATCCATTTCATCTATTCAGCCGCTCTGTTACCACTTCTCGGTACATGATAGAGATATATATCAGCAGAAGAAAAATGACAAAGAAATCATCCAAGAAGCCCAGAATTCCAAAGAGGGCTTCAGGAAGAAAATCCAGAGGTGAAGCCAGGTAGAGCAAGGCTCCAAGCAAACAGAGGAATATTCTGATGCGAAACATCCAGAAGAGGCCCCCAACAGAAAACATCTCCCTGAAAGCATGCCGCAATAAAGTGGGAAGATCCATAATTCTTTCCATAATCTACGAAGAAGGAAACCAGAAGTTAATATTTTGCTTTAGCAACTGGCCCATGCTAAATGGGTCTTTTTTTTTTTCAGTCTGAAGTTTCTATTACTACATTACAGCTTTGAAATCCGTTAGTTTATAAGAATTAAAACAAAAACCAGTAAGACAAGACTTTATGGATTTAGTTTTGCTGGCTAAAATCAGATTTAGTATATATATGTTTTCAAGAAATAGACAAACTGTGTTATTCTATACTGTAAAGCATACATTTAACTCACTACAAAATACACTGACATCTATTAGGAAGGAAAAACAGTGACTACTGCAGTAAAACAAACGACTGAGAAAGGGAGAAACAGCAAACAAGTTAACTGGAGTGAAATATTGATCAGAATGGAAGACAACTAGGGATTGCAGGTAAACCTAAAAAATAGGTTTCAGTTCTTCAGAAACACAACCATCTATTCTCTTGCATATAAACAGTGATTCATTTAAGTTTACAAAGCTTCAAAGTAAACTAAAGAACCTTTAAATTAATCCATCTGGAGCTCCTTTCCGTTTTTTGACTATGATTCTGCTATGATTCTATCATCTTATTGAGGGGCTGCTCAGTAGAAAATATTCAGGTTTTTATTGTGAGGCATAGGGAGGGTGAACTTTGATATTTTTTTTGATACTGATTCCTTTCCTACTGTACACAGTTTCCACAAAGAGCCATGGCAAGGCTGAAAAAGCTCTCTAGAAAATAATTTTGTATGTGGGTTTTACACCGTGTGTAAATCAAAGACAATTTATCTAGTCCAGTTTAGGGCTTTAATGCAGATTTCTGGCAGGACCTCAGACAGGTTATTGGGGACTTGATGCAGAACCCACAGAGAGGTCTGCTGGAGCCTGGAAGGCAGTTGCAATCTATTCTGGATCAAAAGCGTAACTGTTTTGTGGTTTAGGACCTAAAAAAAACCAAACCTATCTCACTCCTCTTTTGTCTCTTTGGACTGTAAATTTTTCTTGACAATGTTTTATTACTATATCTAAATTCGATGAACAGATGAAGACAAGCAAGGAAGTTACGAGTATGCATCTGTGTGCATTTCACCTTGCAAATCAAAACATGCACATAGAAGACACAGGAGGCTGACATTCTAAAGTTCTTAGAACTTCAACCATCTCTCTTAGCTATTTACGAAAAAAAATCCTGTTCACTCAGAGAGCAGAATAAAGACTGTAATATAATCTAGGAGGAAAATAAAAAACTCAAGACAGCATATAGCTTGAAGTCTGATGAAGAAAAGCACAGAGTAGAACCTCAGATTCTTCTAATCAATGTAAAGAGATCAATCAAGTGAATATTCTGGCTTGCAGATCATATATTTCATTAAGTATTTTTACTAATTACTAATCCTTTCAAATTAACAAGTCATTATTAAAAAAACAGCTTAACACATGAATGTGGAACTGAAGGCTTATTAGCAGTTCTCACTCACAACAAAAACGCAAGTTTCCATACACTTCCACAAATTACAAATAGACATTTTCAAGTTTTAGGGTTTTTTTTTAGGTTTGCCCTAACTATACAAACATCAGTTTCCTAAGGAAAACTTGCATAGTCCCTAAGCATCATAAAGGGAAAATTCACATCCCAGCGAAAAAAAAAAAAAGAAGGAAAAAAAATCACAAAAAAATGCTGTTAATCTCCCCTAAAATCACTGACTTCCACACAAATTTACCCAAAACTTACAGATCTGGGCTGTCCTGAGAACCTCCTATTGTAATCATTAACATCTTGAAATACTTGGGTTGCATCCTGCTGATCTTCACCAAAGAGTGGTAAGAATAATGTTACCTAGGCACAGCAGGGAGATTTTGTTACATGTGCAACTGTCTTTCAAATGCAGGTATTGTGAACTATAAATGAAAACAGTAATCTTCAGTTAACTACATAGATCCAACTTTGTTGTAGTTGAATGTTTCGTAAAACAAAAACTACTAACATTGATACTGTTACTAAGTTTTAACAAATTCCTTGCTTACAACTCTTTAGCAAATATTAATTTTTTAAAAGATTGTTAAAAACAAGCATAAGAACCCTCCTTCTAAGAGAGCCTTACAGGAAATTTTTCTAAACACCCAAATGATTATGTTTAAGAAGTGGGACAGATGATTTGGAGAATAAAGTTAATTTACTAAATTAATCTAGTTTTGTTTCTTAAACAGAAAATCAAACAAAGCAACTCATGAGACCATTCTTCCATTCATTCACATCTTTAGAATGGCCTTGCATCTCATCAAACAAGCAGCAAAACTCATACTTTTCCATATGGACATTCATGACAAGACCAAGAAGAATAATAGAAGTTAACAGAAAAATATATTAACCTTCAGCTCTTCTGTAAGCACAGAGAATTCTGCTATGTTCCTGGGTTAACTTTCATGAAAACATAGAAAAATATGTAAAGTCATATTACACATATCTTTCTGTATAGGAGTTTCTGAAAACTTAAGACTTGTATTTGAAAGTGATCTTCAGGTATGAAATGCAGAATATCATAGGAAACAGAAAATGCATAGCATTTTAAATTATTACAGTCTTCAAAAGCTCCCTCTGTACCTGGACACTAAATATATATCTCATATCTGCAGCAGTCACATTTACCAAATGACAGCACGAGCAGTTCTACATTCAACACCTAGCCCTGCCACAAATCTTCTATATGACTCATGTTGTTCATGCGTACATACTTCCCATCCCTATTTATAAATCAGACCTCACTTTTCTTACTTCACATGGTGAGAAGGAATGTAGCACCACCATGTAGTAGCATGCAAGTAGTATCATCCAATTTAACTGTTACTCAGAGGAAGGTAGAAGAATATCTGTGTAAGGAGAGACACTCAGAAAATAACTTATTTATTTAACTGTTACTCAGAGGAAGGTAGAAGAATATCTATGGAAGGAGAGACACTCGGAAAATAACTTATTTTCCTCTTTTCCATCTTCTTCACCTTTATTTTTTGTCTCTCTCTCCTCACTGGCTACACTGTAAACCTACACATTGTTCTGCTAGTCATACATGTTTTTCACTCCTTCCTCTGTCTTCTTACAGTCATTTGTCCTGCTGATACACACAATCAAAGCAGGATATAATGTATGGGCAAGGGCGTAAAGCATGTTACATAATTCATTAGAAGTTACCAGCTCTGTAGCTTGTGCACTGTTAAAATACAGATGTACTTTTGTTAAAACATACACTAGAAGAGTCAGAGATCCTAAGTGTTAATGAGTTGCAAGGACATATTTCAGACTGACAATGTAAGTAAGTTGTGTAGGAAGTAAGATAATGCTTGCTCTACAAAGCTCAAACTAAAAATAGGGACAAAATAAGAAATTGACATGGATAGGTTTTTTTGGCAGGGAGAGAAGGAAGGGAGAGGGTACTTCTTAGAAACCAGTAGTATACAGCTACTGGCAGTCTTCCACAACAACCCGGTCTTGCAGATGCAAGCTCTGGTAAAGAAGTTATATAACATCCCGAACAGAAAGCATGGAAGAATCATAGTTAAGATCTTACAATTTTCTGTTTTCATATACTTCTTTACAGAAAAATGGCTGAGTTATCAGTACTGTTCACTCAAATTTGAGTTGCAGGAACAATCTGTATTTTTTGAGGCATTTGGCGAAGCAAAAAATTCACAAAAACTTCACGTCCACCATCCAAGTCTCACATATTCTTTCAGCTACTCAAACTACTTCTTCTGCTAGTCTCATTATTGCAGTTCGCATCTAAGTGCTTTTTTGGTAAGATATATTACATAGCCAAACTATCAGGTTCATGCTTACTTAAAATATTACCGTTTGTCTGCAGATTGGACAACGGATGGCACCAAGCCATGAGCCATACCTCCAGTAGGCAATAATGCAGGAACCTGATGAAGGTAAGTTACAGACATTTAAACTTCTGAGTTGAAACAACCATTGCACAAAATAATATGTTACACATGAAGGGAAAGCAACAAAGGTGTACAAGCAGTTAGGTTAAATCTATTCTTTTTGGTGTAATTTTATATACAGCATTCACTGAAGATACCAAGAACCAATGTGTTAAAATTCAATGCTACTAATGAGAAAAATCCTGAATAGATTCAACTGCATCATTAATTTTCTGAAAAGACAGAAAATTTCTTACTCATTCACTGAAGAAGCAAATATTTAAAAAATGTTACCAGTTTAAAATTTAGATGTCATAAAAATATCAAGAGATGTAGAATTGATCCTAAAAACCTGGCTTTATTATCAGAGTTTCAACAGATGAAGGGAGATACAAAAATCTGACTACTTTAACTCTTTTCCAAATTTGTAAATGTTTTTGTTTAAACAACTAGGCATCATATACACTATATATGCCATAAAACTAGATGAATGCAGTGAAAGAATCCTACTGGGAACCTGAAGGACAGGAAGCAAAATGCTACATAAGGTGTTTACATATAAATTTGAATAGCTGTGCCTCAAAAAAAAAAAAGGCAAACACCTTAAGCCTTGTGAACTTAGTCTTAACTTGACTTCCAAGAAAAAAAAAAACAAACCACTCTGAGATAAAGATAATACCAAGCAGAATGTTTTACTCTTTCTAAACCAGTTTTTAAAATGGTATATTTCAAGTGTTTTTCAGCCTCTTCAGTTTTTTACTAACTGGAAATACATTATACTCTCTGACCCTGACATTTTTAAATTAACTGCAGTTTCAATCCTGATAGCATAGAAAAAAAAGCAGCACACTCTCAAAGTGCTGTTTAAGCACAAAAGTATTTTCTCAACAATTTATATAAAAATTATTTCTAATACAGACTAGAAGTTAAGCAGTTAAAATAAAAAAAAGCTTTGCATTACGGTGACTGTACTAGGGTCAAAAGTTTGCATTTCTGTTCTGGTTTTATCTTTGTGGCTTGGGGTTTTTCCTGCTTACCACAGAAGAGATGACCACAATTTGTTTCTATAGGAAACGTAGCTTGTTGCAAACAGACTGGACAGGACATATCTGTATAGAAGTGATGTCTATCACCAGCAGAAGCATCCTGCTGGAAGAGAAGAGAAATGTAAAGTGTTAAGGATACTATCTTTATATAAGTCTGCTGAGTTTAAAAAAAAAAAAAAATCCAGTGTTCACAAATCAAATAAATCCAGTCAAACAGTCAAATGCAAAACTATGTGAAATGAAAGAGAAATATACTTAAATTCAAAAGTCAAACATACTTAAATGCAAAAACTGATTCACTAAGCAAGTTGTTCTTGTGACAAGCCCATTATTTTCCCTTTATCTGTCATATAAGCATGGCTTCAATCCAGTTAAAGACCACAAAAAGAATGTCTTTGGTCCTTCACTAAGTTAGGTCACACATGCTGAAGCATGAATAACTCGGATCTAGACTGTTAACTTCATTATCTTCAGTAGTTCTGTCTAGAGCCAGATAACTCCACTGCTTACCAGTTGCAGTATTTAGTGTTCCCAAGCCCAAGCACAGACATCAGCTTGTATATGTCACTGCCATGAAGTGTTTTTTTCTCCCCATTTTGCCATGTCTTCCACATAAATATGCACTGAGTTAAAAATCTGTCACTATTTCAAGAATTACTATGATGAATGACTCTCCTCAATACCCTCCCTGAAAGTATGGCTTTTCACTCAGCAATTTCCAGTAACCTGGCCTAGAATCAGACATCCTCTCCTCTACATGTCAGGCCTGGATGCAGTCAGGGAAACATAGAATAGTTTGGTTTGGAAGGATCTTTAAAGTTCATGTAGTCTAATTCCCCTGACATAGGCTGGGACATCTGTCACTAGATCTGTTTGTTCAAAACCCTGTTCAATGTGACCTTGAATGGTTCCAGGGATGGGGCATCCACAACTTCTTTGGGCAACCTGGGCCAGTGTCTCACCACCCTCATGGTAAAAAATGTCTTCCTTATGTCCTATCTAAACTTTAACTCTTTCAGTTTAAAACCATTGCCCTTATCATGTCACTAAAGGCTCTGGTAAAAAGTTTCTCTCTGTCAGTCTTTGTTGCCTAGCTCTTGTCACTGTGCCATTGTTCTGCTACACACAGTTTATCAGTCTAAACATCTAACCCATGTCCTGTGGCAGCAAGATGTACTCCAGATTTCCTTTCCTTTCCTTTACCACTAAGTTCCCAGGGACATTGTAGGAAGCACACAACATAATCTAACATACTCCACCTTGTGGCAAAAAAATGGTGAAAAAAGAACCAGGCAAAGATTTAATTTTAATTACTTAACTTATCCATTAAAAACCTCCTACATTATCTCATTACTTGATAAATTTCAAGGATGCCTCTGTACAGTAAGTAAGCTTCCATAACTTTCAATACCAGCTCTTCCAGAACCTCACAGAAGTCTACACTACCCCAGACCAGACAGCTGAATGATGCCAACCCATAGCACAGCACCTGCTCAGTTTGAAGCTGCTGACGAAGAGCTCGTACTAGCTCTTGATTTTCTGGGTGTATGTTCTGATGTTCATTTCTGTGAAAGAAAATAAAAGCAATAAGAAAAAATGAATGCTGTGACCCAACACTGAAAAATAACTGATTGAAAAAAACCAGAAACCTGAACAAAGGGCAAAAAAATCATTATTTCCTGCTATAAATAATTTTAAAGGAAGTACACAAATAATTAAGGAAACAAGACATTTATTCTAGATCATAAAGTCACTCTGGACATTTAAAGCTGTAGAGCTGCAAGATTTTCCAGAGAGAAAATCATTAAATCATGTTAAAACTGAAACAAAATGAAGCCATTAACTTACAAAAAATCAAGTTGCCTGAAAGCTTTGCCTCCACTGCTAGTTTTGTATTGTCGGTCTACTTGTAAATTCCTTACTTTCTTCACTCACTACCTAAGTTATAGAGTTGAAAAATCCTAATTATTTCAATTTTATCTGCTACCTGAAAGATTAAGATATAACACTGACATAAGAAGGGGTAGGCAAACTCTGAGATTTAGAATGTTGAATTTATGTAACTAACATCAGACTGGATATAAAAATAAATCACTCTTTTAAAGTCACTCTTTAAAAAAAAGATTCTACGGTCAAGACAACTACAGGTTAGAGATGCCTATGGGAATCAGAGGGAAGGGTTTCACTGGAGAAAGGAGGCTGGGTATTTTAAAAATTTTAAATTCAAAAGCACAATGGGAACAGAATTGGAATTAAAAATGATGCTGACAACATTAAGAGGTGGTGAGTTACAGTAAATATGAGTCAACACCATCATATTCAAAACCGTGGATTTTTATGCTTTATTTATTCATATGGAATTCACTGGTGATACATTCTGAGATCTCAGCTGGATTCTGTTTTCTATTTTGGGCTAAATGCATAAAACCATGTAGAGAAGTTGGAAGAAGTTCAGAAGAGAATAAGAATTACTGCCCACATTTTTTTAAACATGGGACAAAGAGTGAAGAAATGACAGTTCATATAGAAGACTGCTCATGGAGAGAAAAGGGGACATGATAAGGCTTTCATTCTATAAATACAAGTAATTATTTCCCACAGTTATCTAAGGCTGGTGGAAAACATTTTTAACCACTAGATCAGAAAAGGTTACCTCAGGGTATTATGATGTATCTTTGACTAAAAGTTAAACAAAAACCAGCTTGCACTGCTTCCAGGGATGACCTAGGCAAGCTGATCCTCTGTCAGAGCCAAGGGCTGGAGTGGCTGATTTTTTAGGACATTTTCTGGTTGCAGTTCTAGTTACATAATTTCCTCAACGGCTCTAGGAGCTTCTGCACTACTTTCCTTCATCTGATGTGGGAAGTCACAATACTGCATTACTGCTATCTTTAACATTTTGCCTCCTTCATTCTTGCTTCAAAGAGGAACAAGCCCTGTATTCTTCATACTAATAGTAACATGCTTATCTGTAAAAAGTAGATTTTTTTAACACTAATGTGGGTGACATATATGAAAGTTATATGACGGGAAACATACATAAAAACCCTTCTTGCCCACCCTGTGTCTCCATGAGTGAGATTTTGTGGATGTTGTCTGTCATACATGTTATAAGAATAAAAGTATTTTCCTGTTTAGATGCTACAAATGAACATATTTTGCACCTCTAGTTTGCCAGAACTTTGATATATATCGAAATTCAGTTTCAATCACAGACAAGTAGAAGGTGTGAATTTTAAGCCAGTTTATTCTGATTTCTTCATGAACAACTAATGACAAGTTTACTGCTAAAGTGTTAATCAGTGAAAAGCTATACTAAGCAAAGGAAAACCTGAAGTGCTCAAGTTTAAAAAGTAGACATGGTAAAGTTACCTGGGCAATATTCACATATCATCCTTGTACAAATACTTCATTTATATGACTTTACTGTGGTATCACATACTACACTGAATACATGAGAGTATTTGTAGACCTGTAGAGATACGGTGTGTACAACATCTGTCACATGCATAGGATGCTGAGGTAGCAGAACACTGCACAATGTCCAGCAGGGGACAGGCAGAGCTCAAGACATATCCAATTGATGACTTCTTTCATGCAATTAGTGTGAGAAAACAAATGAAATAAAAAAAAAAGAGTACGGCACTATGTAATTAGAGGCATCATCAAACACAAGTCAGAAAGAAAGAAAGTCGGATGTAGAGTCTTTTAATTTCCCCATTTCTGAGTGTTAGCACTCCCTTAACTTGACCAAAAAAGTCCCATGACATGGGAAGATTGTACTGCGTTATCACAAAAGGCCTCACCAAACTATCATTACCAGAAGGAGGAAGGCTGCCTACTCATTTGGTGTGCAGTCTCACACAGGGAAAGTACTTATGGGGACTGGTTTATCACTGCTCAAATGATTGCCATTGTTAATTTCCAAAGATTAAGATCTCACTTCTGATGAAAATACTGAAAATCTTATAATCAAACCATATGATAGGATAGAAAAAGGAGAGAAGAATATCTAGACTTGCAGATTCATAAACATGGGCTAGGGAAGTCAGGTGGGACAAGTAGGGAATCACTGATACAAACCACTGGAGGGTGAGGTTCCCTTTGATTAGTTGAATAAAATAAATTTTCACAGTCTCATTGTAATGTGACAACCTACTCACAAGTTTAAAAGATGATGGAAAAAGTCTGGCTGCATTTTATCAAAACTGGTAACCCCAAGACATACAGGTTTTGCAAAAGTGACTGAACTAAACATCTGCAACTCAGTATAGATGTTAATTACCACTAATAAGTTTATCCACCAAAAGCACAGAGACCCGCCCCTAAAATCTACTGCAACATACACTCCTTGCTGCCTACTTTCCCATTTTATTCAGTTCCTGGAACCTTATTCATTGTCCTAAGCTTTCTTTCATGTGTTCTTACCCAGGACCTGTTCCTACCCAACTGAAATGTTTTAGATGTTGCATACGGAAATATGGGTGGCAAAGAAACTGGGGTAATGGACACAGTATACATAGACCACTGCCTAAGATAACTAGAGAAGAAAAAGAAAATACTCCTTTTTTCCCCCGCCTCCCTTTCAGTGCTAAATAAAAAAGAATTAATATACTTTTTGTACTCTGCAGATTTTCTACTGTACCATGCAGATTTTGATGGAGACAATACAAAGGAGGTACAGGAAGAATGCTGCTCAATACACAGAAGGTACCAGAAGGCACAGCAGAGAGCTAAGAGGATGTTGATAGGATTTTCAGTAGTCAGTCATACAATGCAGAAGTGTACAAGCTTCAAGACTGCCAAAGTACAGAAGCTCTGTGTCAAGTTTGTTTGCCCCTCCAGAAAATAAACCATCAGGGCATGTAACGGGATCCATAGGCAAAGACTTCACTTTGCTTATTACACTGCAGAGGCAGTTAGTAACTAGCCATTTTCTCCCTCCCCAAGTAAACCTTCATCATTGATGTATTATCTCCCTGAACTCCAATCCTGAGTGAGCTGCTGCTATTCTTGCCGTCTCCTGACCCCTGTTCCATTCACTTTCTTTCATGTTCCTAACTTACTTTCCTTTATAAAGTTCAAAAATAAATTGTTTACTTTTAAATTAAACACTTAAAATTCAAGTCACAAATGCTAAAAATGTCAATACAAGGGATAGAGAAAGTGTAAGAGAGCAGAGGGAAAAGAAGCAGTTCTTGAAGCCACCTGAATAACCAAAACAGCCTTGGAAAGAAAAGCAAGGGTGAAGTACATACATTTCTCTTAGACTCCTTCACTATCTCCTGCTCCTGAACAGCAGCACTGCCTTGCAGTCCAACCAAGCTTTCCCACTCCTAGATTCTCTTGTAGCTTGCTCTCAAATACCTCCTACCCCACTAAAACTTCTCATATGGACAGATCCTCCTCAGTAAATTCCATAATAATGCCAATGCATCATTAAAATAGAGTACTCTTAGCTGTTAAAACTAATTTATGTTCAGAAATCTACAGACATCCGTGTGTGTGGGGGGGGAAAAAAAGCCAATATGAAGATCAGACTTATTCTCCCAAAACACACAGGCTAAGATGTTAGGCTGCAAGTAAAAACTCTGAAATGAAAAACAAGCTATGATTACTCGACCATTAAAGTTATTGAATTGTGAACATTTTGCTTTATAGAAAGCATATTAAAGTCAATTGTTTTTCAGCATATTTATTTATACAGTCAATTTATTCAGGTTTTGGGTTTGGGGTGGGGATGGGTTTGGAAGGAGAGTGCGATTAGAACATACATTGGAGGATTATATCCAATCTTAATTGTGGAATCATTATTGATAGATCTTTACTTTGTAACCAAGTATGACACACCAGCCATATAGATTGTAAATTTAGCCATTTTAAGTCTTAAGGAATGATGAACATTATTTAGTTTGATCATTTGAAGATAAAGAAGAGTCAAACTTGACTTTTGAGAAACGCGTCATTTCATTCTGTGAATTAAATTATGAAATTCTGACAAGCAATTAGATAAACAGAGTAAGTGAGCAACCATCTCCTTAATGTCACAAAATCAAAGTTGTTTTGTATACCAATGCAAAAATTTGTTGAGAAAGTTAAAATTTTACAAATGCAGGTATATAGATTAATTCCTGTCAACATATTCTCACCTTAAAAGCGTATATACCAGAGCAGCAATGAAAGTGAAACTGAGCACAACTGCCACCAGTACCTGGTCACTTACTCCTTCTATAACTGAATCATTATCTAGCTTCAAACTCTGAACTTCTGCTTGGTGACTGGCCATCACAGCTCTAAAATAAAAAAGAAATATACCAATACATACATAGATATTAAAATATACACATGCACATATAACATTTTAAACATAGTTAGTAATAATATATATACACATCAATTCATACACACAATAAATTCCTGAAGGAACAGATTAGTCATTGCCGGGGGAAAAAATGGTAAAAGAAGAAGGAAGAGATTAATTTTTACCAAATACTGAGCTTGCTGCAGAGGACTGCAAAACATTTGTCTTGCGCAGTAGCAAACAAGTCTTAAATGACTATGTTGTGATCTAAAGATTTTTTTTAAAAAAAAACATCAGTCAGATACTTTACCTGGGAATCTTTACCAGATAACTTGCCTAGGAACAGGTCATTGCTCAATTAGACATATTCTAAGGACAGTTAGTCTATAAAAAGTATAATGACTGTGCATTATCAAGAATTTTAGAGATTACATAACACATCACTGCTGCTAGGCTGAGACAACATAATTTCTAGAAACCTAATTTTTGGCACTTCCGAGAAGAAAGAAACAAAAAACATTTGGGGTTTAGGTCGTTTTAGAGTGTTAAATGCCCATTTGGATACATAGGAACCACTTGATGCACTTTATATTTTATCTGTCTTTCTATGCATTACCATCCTTCAGCTGGAAACATGGGAAAAACTTGAAAGAAAAAGAGTATTATCAGGCTTCCCTAGTTAGACTTGTTTGTTTTATATTCATTTCACGTATGCAACAATCAAAATGACTTGTGAATGCTAGCATTTATTATCCTCCAGCATTAACCTACAGCTGGAGACAAGCAAAATAAAATAGTTTCCAATACACTCTTAAATCACTCCTGTTACAATCAGGAAGTGAAATTAACTACAGCTGTGAGTATTAAGAAACAGAGGAGTGAAGCTAACTCTGGCAAATGACAAAAAAAGTCATATTGAAGTTGTGTCCATACACAATTAAAGTATTTTTCATTCAGAGCTGATGTAAAATCTCAGCATCAGTTTATGAGGTCAGGTAAGACTGGTATAATTGACTTTACTTACTAGTTGAGTGCATGTGCGTTAAGCTTGCAAGCTTGCATCAGTGTTTCTCTCTACTTCACCACTCATGTGGTCATGTTTTCATTTGAACCTTCTTGTCTAGCAAACATCACCAGACACTGCTGGGCCTTGAATTAATTGCAAAACTGAAATGGAATACAAGTCATAGGGATTTTACTGCATACCTGTTAACAACTACCCTGGCAAGATTTCAACACACCAGTCTAGTGCTAACATGAAAGTGCCATCTTTTCCATAAAACAGCTACTCTCACCCTTCAGATCTTTTCTTGTACAAGTTGTGGAGCTTTTTCCAAGCTTCCTTACATTTGTGGGAGCTGACCTCTGTAGAAGCAATGCAAGAGAAGCTGGTATATTCTAACACCACTGTAAAAAAGGGTAACTGGTATAATTAAGTACCATGGCAGCAGAGAAAATTCACGGTGAATGGGTAGGGTAGATTCCTTTAATTGCTGTATTTTTGGGCTTCCACTGTGAAAACCAAAATAAAATAATGAAGCATATACAAAGTGAAATAATAAACTGAGACTCCCAACCTGAACTGAGACTATTATTTCTGTAACTATAATAATAATTTTTGCTAATTACATCTTTCCACAAGCAACTGTGTCATAGTCTAACTACTGAAACGTAAATTAATATCTGGGAAGAGTGGAACAAATTCGAGAATTAATATTTCCCAAAAGTGGAATATGAGTGACTCATCAAGAGACATGTTTGAAGTAGGTCAATATTGGCTCAGGATTCATATATACTAACGAATAAAGAACCGTATCTCTGTGGAAAGGTCTTACATAGGAACAAGAGCCTATGCAAGTAATTATAGCATTTCTTTGTGTAGCTAGTTACACAATTATATTGCTAGAGTTAAAGCCACGAGGCTAAGGTGTTGTGGAAGTTTTCTGAGCAGCAGTTCCTTGGTGCTGAGGATTTGGACTGGTAGGTGCACTGTGATGCTTCCCCAGCTCAACATTCACAACCTGTATACTTTATTCCTTTGCAAATCCAACCTTGAAGAAGCTTCTCTCTCTTACAATACATTTTTCTGGGATATTCACACAACTGTGTCTCAGGCAGCGTGCCTGTATCTTCAACTCCTGTGTTTTCTCTACTTAAGTACCATCATCAGTCCAGTAATTTTTACAGTGCCACACGGTCATTTCTGGGTTGACTGCACAGTACAAAACCAGAAGTAAAAGGTAAGGAATTGGTATGTGATGATTCCTCCATCGTCCTGCATCAGCTCTGTTAGAAGACACCAACATGCTAATAACAACTACATCCCATTAAGTGTTACCCACCTTTTCCAGAAATGCACACTGTGGCAGAGATATATAGATGCTTTAACTGCACCTTTAGAAGGCTGGTGTTTCTCAGACACCTGAAAGGTTTCCGGTATCACTGATTGCTTTGTGCGCTCTGAAACCAACACATGAATTGTCAGTATCACACAAAGTTAACTCAGTTTCCCTGAACAGCCTTCAAGACATCTCCCTCTCTCCATGTTCCTTGCAACAACATCCTTGATCCTTGTCTGCCTACCATTAATAGCACTCATTATCTCTGCTTTCCTTAATTTCTGCTATGCACTCTTTTTGAAACACCGAACTGTGGAGCCAAGGTTAGCAGCAGAATATGAATAAGAAATACACAGACCTTCACTTGGTCTTCCTTCCTGCTGGTAATGCCAGTTACTTCTATCTACTTCACTCCTTCACTTACCACATATGACTTCTCAAAAAACATTTTCACACAAACTTAAGTGTTCAAAAGAAATTTCTGCACAGTCTTTCTAGCTACATAAAATGCCACTCCCTCAAACACATTGTCTTCACCTTTGTATCAATACTGACAAAATGTATAGTATAGAGAGGGGAGTGGAATCTCTGCCTCTGTCTCTCTCCCAGCTGCTTCTATTAAAAATTCCAGAGAAGAGAGGCTACTGACGCTTAAGGCTCATGTTGTTCAACTTAACGTGATACTTCAGGACAGTCAGCAAGTGCTAGGCATATTTCTCTCACCACCTCTATCACTTTTTCTGTATCAGACCACTGCACAAGAGGGCTGACATAATTGTGCAGACTAGGAACTACAAACAGAAGGGTTTCACTTCAAAAGATCAATACATGCTTTCTCAGAATAGTAATTCAAGTCTCATTAGAGACATCAACAGTTTTCTCCTACTCTTTACATGCTTACTGGGTTAGCATGTAAAAAAAGGAATGGCTACAAGGAGAACACTGGTAAAATACACTATTTTAAAATTGTCAGGCTGAAGGAAGAAGAAATTTTCTGATTTCAAGTCTGTTTTGAATGTTTTCAAACAAAATATCTAGAACTGTAAGCCTGCAGTTCATGTTTCTTCAGGTGCAACCACAACATCTGCAGTGGTTTAAACCAGTAATAGGCTAGCTAACAGTCCTAAAATAGCTGCTAAGGAATCTTGCCCCCCAGTGCATGTGTTCAGCAGTGGTGCTCGTTCAGTTGGTACAATTAACAAGCAGGTTACAGGAGACTTAGTTCTTTAATGATGTAATGAGGACCCTTCAGTCTTAGAGCCAACCAGCATTGACCAGGACTAAGTGCATGACAGAGAAGACTTCTAGAAGCAGAATTTATCACAAACATCGAATCTCTCCTTAAATAATAACCAGTAATAATTTGATGTAATAGCAACTTGACATGGTTTGTATTAAATTCAACCCTTTTATGCTGATCCATTACATTTATCTGGTTATGCAAAAATAACAGTATTTCATCAACCTCTTAATCATATTTTTTTTTCTGGATCAGTGTTCTATACTACAGGCTTTTCAGAAATTAATTTTAAAGCTGTTCTTTCTTCTCTGTGGATTTTTGGTACTTTTTGTTTCTTTTTATAATTACAAATAAGGTTTGATTTTTTTTATTTTTTTTTTAAGTGCTTGCCTCTATTCTTTTATACAAGGAGTTAACTCGTATCTACACCAGCTCTCTGAGAAAAGTACCGAATTAATAGAATGACCTTAGGAAAAAAAAGGCAGTAACTGAAAACAGATTACATTTTGAGAATTGATTTTTTGTTATACTTAGGATTTTTTTCTCTTTTTAGCCATTTAACAAGGATAGCTTTCTTAAATTAAAGCATAATCTCACCCTGTGTTCCAACTGGGGGATCAAAACCAAACCACGTCTAACAACACTCACATCAAATTGGAATTTATACAATCAACTGCAGAACGTTAAAAGTCTCAGCTGCAAAGTTTAAAAATCTGAGAAAAAAGCTGGGCCTTTTTCCTACATTAAAAGCAAAAACAAAAGAGCCCAAAACTTAATTTCCAGTTTAATTTCATTGCACCTCCAAACTACTGTCACTTGTTTAAAGTAAAACAATACGACTGCCCAGTGAGGGGAAAGAAGACAAGCAGTTACTCCTCCCTTCCACTTGGGCTATGTTACAGCTGGACTTTGCAGCACAGTACTTAGACTGCGATCAGGTTTATCTGCATTGGGATTCTTGATGGCTACAGAATATAAACAACTTCAGACTGAAGTGTCCCCAAAATGCTTGTAAACAGAAAGGAATGGAATTTATTGTTTGCAAAATCACAGAGTTCTGTTTGTAAAAACTGTCACAGACTAACCATCCGAACACAAAATCACCTTGCTTATTAGTTTTTCTGAGAGTGATCACTGACAGAAAGCAACACTAACTTACATTTCAGATAAGAGTCTGCAGGCCTTACAAGTTACTTAACCATAGAGGGAAAAACGTATGAACAATGTATGCACGTTCATGCAAAAAAAGGAGAAACATAACGAGCAGTATGGCAATTACAATGTCTTTTATTCTTGGAAACTCATACAAATCAAATTGAAGTGTGAGGGCATGAGGACATACACTAGTCTGGACGTATTACTCCTTCATTTTTCAGATTTGAAAAATATTATGAACACTTTCAGTGTTCTCCATACAGCACAGCTAGAACAGTACCCTAAGCCATGATTCACAAATAAATTAAAAACAACCCAGTGTTTGCCATGATACATTAAACACCTGTTGCCAATTATCCGAAGTCAGAATATCCCCATAGTTTTCTGAAGGATTTGATTTTCCAAGTTTATCAGGGAAGTACCATATGCTAATATAGTATCAAAAACACAGAGATCTTTAGGACCTACTACCAAAGGAATATATAAGCAGAGTGAAAAAGAAGTAAGAACCTCTCTTCACATCTGAGAACAATGAGATAACGCAGAATACTACTGTGAGATACAAATTAGTAACCAACACCAACATTTTATTGACTTTGAGAGCATATAACAATTCCCTCAACATCTGAAAGAGATGTTGGATAACGATGTGTCATTTCAGGGACGGGCTGGGAGTGAACTAGATGAGAACAAGGGGATGTTTTTTTTCTTTTACTTTATTTTTATTTTTGGTATTTTTTTCTTGATGCAGTACTGGCAACCACCCCCAGTGCTTGAAAAAAATTATAAAATGAAGACAGTGGTGGTGGGCCAGTATGCAAGTCAGAACCTGTAACATCTTTTGCCTGTTGTCTTTTATTAACAGATATATTACCCCCCTCCTTAAAAACTCTGCTTACTT
This sequence comes from Pterocles gutturalis, assembly GCF_000699245.1. Classification (NCBI taxonomy): domain Eukaryota; kingdom Metazoa; phylum Chordata; class Aves; order Pterocliformes; family Pteroclidae; genus Pterocles; species Pterocles gutturalis. The sequence goes on along the minus strand of NW_010127437.1, from coordinate 1,280 downwards.
TATAGGAATTGTGTGTTTTCCACGATAAGCTAATTCCTCTCCAACTAGTAAAATACTGAGTCACTTTTTTTTTTTAAGACCAAAAAGGCTTATACTCTGCTTATACTCCTCACAATTTTCTTCCATGGTAAAAGAAAAAATTTTTTTCATCTGTATCAACAGTTTTCTAATAAGACTGACCTGTCCTAGATAAGAAAAATCAACTTTTAAGAATTTAAGCATACTAAAATGGAGCATATTTATTTGGCAACTCACCCCCTGCATGCATATCAGCTTATACTGAAATATCTAAGGCATACATTTATTGTTTTTCTCTAATTTAGAAGAAAAACAGACAAATTCCCTAAATAAAGACAAATTCTTAGATGTGGGGCAGTAATTGAGACCTCTTTCATGATAAGTTATCCAATTACTTCCTACTTCAGGGTAGCATCAGGTTGTGGCCACTGTCTGTTGTCGAGAAAGAGACCTTGTGAATGAACTTGACCGAGCACACTGGATCCTACAGTTATTTTTAGTCTCCTTCATGAAAAGCTCAAAGGTATGCCTAGACTGCATTCATGAAGTTTTAACAACAGCAGGTGTTAACCATGCATGATGAACAGTAAAGGTATAAACAGCATTCAAGACTCTAGCATGAGTTTACTAGTCTAAATCATCTAAATCCTGAGCTGATACATTTTATCTAGGTACTTTAGTGTACTAAAGTTGGATTTTGAAATAGCAGTATAGACATATACATTACAAGGCAGAAATAAGGGAAATGACAGATGGTGTACTCATAAAAAGTGGTTTTGAGAAATAAAAAAGAAACCAAATATAGCAACATACAAATTGACAAGATACATTCTGTGAGAAGGTTATTACAACTGACTTAGGAACATCCTACTAGGATTTCTTGCAGTCTGTTAATGCAGTGTTACATGAGTTAGTGGCAACTTTGGAGTCACAAATCAGCTCAGCTGCTAAAGCAAAATTATACAAACTCGGTTGTATCTGAGTTTTGCTCAGAGGAAGTTAACGCCACTTTCTACTCCAAAGAGACAGGAAAACCCCGCAGAGGTTGCTCCTTCCACAAGCCAAGCCATGTTATCACTTACTAGCAGAATGCCTGTGGGTGCAGCGTCCTCACAAGCCCACGCTCCCGAAGCCAGGGACAGCTGGGTTTCGGGGTGCTGCTGCAGGTCCCTCCCGGCCCTACCAGAGACCCTCCCAACCAGCTCCTACCCACCACCGGCCCGCATGGCCACAGCCGAGGGCATACCCAGCCAGGGAAAGGC
>NW_010127436.1:5316-6056 GCF_000699245.1 Pterocles gutturalis | reverse complement strand
TCCTCCTCCTCCTCCTCCTCCCTTTGCCTGCCACTGGGAGCCGGCCCCTCTTGAGCAATGGGGGAGATGTAAATAAAAAAATACAAAAAACCCACAAAAAAAATTAAAAAAGACCCAAATGTGCCTCGTTGCTCGCACACTGGTTCGTTCGAGGCGAGGGCACGCCACCCTGCACACACCGAGATGGGCGATGGGGATGCCAGAGCAGCACCCAAACACCCACCCCAGCACCCAGGGGTGCGGGGGGGGGGTCCCAGGCTGAGGCACTAACCCCCACCTGCCCTCCCATTATCAGCCAGGATTGAAGAAATCCTCCCCTCTCCTCCCACCCCTTCCCACCCCCGGATTTTCCGGAGAAACCCCTCCCGGACTGGAGCCAGAGAAACTTTGCATCTTCGCACCATTTGTCGACACAAACCCCGTCCTCTGCGTTACTTTTGCAGAGGCTCTCGGGGTGGGGTGGAGGGGGGGGAGAACGTCTGTTTCCATTTGAAACTGTCAAAATTAGCATTCAGTAATTAAAAATCACACCCTTTCTCTTAATAACCTAACCAGCATGATACAATCAGGTTGTGCCAACTCTTTAATCTAATTGACTAATTACAGATTTTAATTTAGTCAGTTACTGAACAACTGTTGACAATTTGTTTTCATTAGGGACAGAACAGGATAAATATTTAGGCTCCCCAGTCAAAGACTAAGACATAAGCTCTGGGCTCTGACCTCTGGTTTCACGTCAG
>NW_010127436.1:0-5302 GCF_000699245.1 Pterocles gutturalis | reverse complement strand
CATCAGCATCACCCACGGAAAGGTGCCACTCCGCAACACCCCGGTCCCACCGCCGGGCAACGGAGGTTGCTCTGTCGCGACAGCCGACGTTGTTTAAAATATAAACTTAAACTAATCCAGCTTTGCACGGCGCTCCAGTAAAAGCAGGGTTTAAGGGATGCTCAGGCTCGCAGGCGGGATGGGCACACCAGTACCCCAAACTGGGAGGGAAGGCTGAGCCCAGCGTGCTGCCAGGAGGGAATTTCTGTATTTATTCTTGTTTTTTTTTTTTTTTTTTTTTAAAGTGATGTGGAGTTTTGCAGCTGCTCCTGGCAGCCTGCCACTCCCGAAGGAAACTCCTCTCTCCGGTTACCTACGGGGAACCCTGTCCCTGCAGAGCGGAGCTGGATGGAGCCCAGATAGAGCGAGGTCCCACACGGAGACGGGATGGAGCTGCGCGTGCCACCAGCCAAGTCCCCTTCCCAGGGGTCTGGTGATGCCCATGGGGCTCCCAGGGATCACACAAAGCTGTTCCCAACCCCTGTCCCTGCATTGTGCCAAATCTGCCCCAAAACCGCCTGCTCTCCTTCACAATATGTTTCTAATATGCTGGCTGCAAAGGGCACACAGCAGAGGCACTCATGGACCTCCACCACCATGGCAGAGGCACGCATGGACCTCCACCACCACCATCGTGGAGGCACGCATAGACCTCCACCACCACCACGGCGGAGGCACGCATAGACCTCCACCACCACCACGGCGGAGGCACGCATGGACCTCCACCATCACACAGAGATACTCATGGACTTCCACCACCATGTGCACAGAGGCACTCATGGACCTCTACCACCCCCATGCGCACTGTCCCCACACCCACCCATGCAGTCATGGGTGCTTGAAGCAAGACTTTCACAGCCTTTGCTAGTCCTGGAGCAAGAAGATCGGAGCATGGGAGATGCGACAGTCACACCAAAGCTCTTGTGCATGCAGAGCATCTCCTCCCAGGAGGGGTCCCACGTGGCCATCTCATCTGCCACGCCATGAGGTGGCCACATGGACCATGGGGAGCAGAAAATGCTGTGACAACAGGGACATGTCCCCCTGCAGCCCAGGGATGCCCAGGCCGCGCTGCCAGGATAGGGCACCTGTCCTGCAGCTGGGTGAGGTGTGATGGGCAGATCCAGCAGAAAAGGACCATGTCCCACACCTCACCTCTAAACCGTGAGTTTGGGGCTCACACCCTTGGGTTTCGCCTCATTTCTCACTGAGCAAAGTCCTGCACACTAGCTCCAGCAAGTCCATATGCCACATCCATCCATCTCCAGGGGCTTCAGAACCCCCCTCACCGAGATCTCAATCCAAGGGGAACTGTTTCAGGTGGGGAAAAAGGGGGAGTTCTGGGTGTCCCCAACCAGGATGGGAGGACATGAGCTCCAAGCACACCATCTTTTCCCAGACCAACCGCCCCGCTGCAGCACAGCATCCTTCCAGACCCAAGTTAGAAAGAACTGCAGCAGCTTTCCAAAGTTAAAAAAGAAAATCAATCAATGCTTTGCTCTAATAGCAAGTTGAAGCCACCGCTCCCTAGATCTTGACCTGCAAGAAAAACATAATTTCAAACACTTCCAAAGCATGGGTCTCTCTCAGGGGGCAGATGAGGGGAGCAGAGGAGGGGGAAGGATGAAGCCCAAGTCTCCTGCAGCCCAAGGCTACCCTGACTTTTTTCTCCTGCTCGTTGACGCTCCGAGCTGGCCGTGCAGGCAGAGCAATACCGCAAAAAGTATGTAGCAACAGTCAACTAGATTTAAGTTCATTTTCTGTAGCTCGAGGCCAAAATCGACTGAAGTGGTTCTGGTGATCAAGTTTTCTGCAATTCCCCTTTCTATGTATTAGCTCTTTGACAGAAATTCACTGCGGTATTTAAACTGGCAGTCATCACCGCTAACTCAAATTGTATTGGCTTTCACGGCGTTGAAATGCTCAACTGCGACCAGCCATCGGCCAATTCCCAGATAACGCGGCAGCTGAAATCCCCTGTCATGCCCAGAGATCCCCTTGCAAGCTCGCCGGCTCTGGGAACGTGCCCGAGCACCAGAACGCCGGCACGCTCGCCGTGGAGCTTTGCCCAGTGGAAGAACCCAAACTGATGGCTATGGGTTGAGTTGTAGGAGTCCACGGGTGCTCGTGAGGCTGTTCACTCGGATAAACTCTTTTGATACAGGTGGGAGAGGCTGACTGATGTCCCTCCGACCAGCACAACTCGTTAGTTGTGTTAACGGACTTGCAGACATGCTGGTGATTGAAGGAAAGCAAAGCGTGGTGTTCCTCTCACCTGCGCCCGGTGATCCCCGCTCCCACCACTCCTCTACTGAAAAGCACCTTTCTACCGAGTCCCAACTGCCTTTTGTCCCAGTTTAGGAGAGAAACCTTGGGGGAAAGGTTAAAAGTGATATTCCTCAGCTATGCCAAGAGCCCCTGGTGTTCAAGGCTCCCCCCAAAAGAGAGAAGTGGGACTTCTTTTTTTTCCCCCCATTAAAAAAGAGTTCAATATTGAAAAGTGGAGGGAGAAATTGTGATTTGTCCTGCTGCTCCTAATAGTTTTCATACGGTTACGCTGGGAAATGAAGTGGAAGCACCACAGCACGCAAATCCCACCGTTAGCACCCCGCTAACAAGGCGCACCACTCCCCCTCCCAAAAACACATCTCCTGGGCGAGAACCCCTCCGGCTACGGGAGGGCGGTGTGCCAAATCCCGGCTGTCCCGGCCCTGCCACGCCGCTCACGGAGCATCCTCCCGTTGTGTGCTTAGAGCGGCACGGTAAATACATCATCTCTGGGTAAACAAACACCGCATTTCGTGCAAACACGGAGCTGGCTGCGCAGAGGTTGCCCATCGCTGGCAGAGTGTAAATACAATGTTCTACCAACCTGGCCACGGCATGTATCAGGATATTTTTAACCACAACCACCACAGGAAGCGATTCATGACTCACAGCTCCAGCCCCGTTTGGGGCTCGTACCCCGTTTCAGCTGCCAGGCACCACCGAAGGGTTGTGGGGTTTGGCGCTGGACAAAAACCCAGGTTCCAGCTCCGAACAGCGCAGCTGGTCACCGCACTCACCGGCACCCCGGCTGGTAAGAAACAAGGCACTATTCATACACCGCCGGTTATCATTCGGTTCTTCGGTCAATATTTAAGTTTTGGCCGGGTAGGTCCCTCGCCCTGTAAAGTACACGTCGTGCCAGGAAAGCACCGCTCCTTGGAGAGGGACCACGCCGTGAGCATCCGCCACCAGCCATGCCAGGGAGGAGAAGCACCAGCCCTGGTCTGGGGTCAAAACACGCCTGGGAAAACCAAACTGGTGCCACCAAGCCAAGGCACAGGGGAGGGAAAATCTGCTTATGAGTCTTAGCAGTAAAACCCAAAAGGTAAAGCACTTGGGGCTGTTACAAAACTGCATTACGCCGAGAATTAGAAACAATCAGGATTGTGTCTATTTACTGTAAGCTTAAAGCAACGTGTGTTAAAGAAGTTTATGTGAATCATCTAATGCACTCAGGCCTATTGTTGGAATTATTACCAAGCTAAAAAAAGATTAATTTATCTAAATACACTAAATCCTCAGACACAATGAGGAGACCGCTGTGAATGGAGCATTACCATGTCTTGGTTGCTAATGTCATCTTCACCTGTGGCTTTGCTGCCCAAAAGATCTGCTTTTGCCTTGCTCCTGCTGGGTCTGCTGTCCCAACCAGGCTCCAACAAAACCAGAATTTACCCCAAAACACCCAGGAAGCGAGCAGCACCCCATGTCAAACTGAGCACCGGTGGATGTGCCACTGGTTGTCAGCGCTGACCCTTGGTTCAGGAGTTCACCATCTTAATCTGACCCAGTAAAAAAAAAGCGATGCAGCAAGCGGCCGCGGGGAGGGACAGACAGACAGACAAACCCCCACCTAGCAAACACCCAGAGCCGCTTCCCCCCTGCCCCAGCGGGACGAGCGCCAGCCTGCGCAGAGAGGGGACAGCCCAGCAGCCAGCCCAGGCTCTCCAGTCCAGCACCAGCATGCAGGAGGTCCCCGAAATGCTCACCCAGCGCTGCTCGCCAGCAAACCCTCACGCATCCCAACCCAGGCATGTCGAGGCAATGAGAAACTCGGGAAGGGAAGAAAAAACAGTTTCCAGACTGTAGGCTCCTTGGAGCAGACAAAACCAGCTCCTCGCTACAGGGTTTAAACTCACTTGACTGGGGTCCAAGCCCGCAGCCAGGTGACTAATCCTTTTGATGCAAAACTCCTCCCGACGCTGCGGATGCGGGCGACGCGCGCGGGACAGGAGCGGGCGGCCCAACCGTCACCCACTAGAGCTAACATGCCACGTACCCTTGCCAAGAGGGGGCTTTTTGGGAGGGATGTCACCCCCCAGGAGCATCACCCTTGGGTCACGCTTACACCTCTGCGGGGAACAACCCAGAATATATGCACCCGTCAACCTGGGGGAGTCTGCAACACCACCTTCGATGGGCAAACACCTTCTCGAGGCAGGGCTCAGACAACCAGGGAAACCCCTAGACTTGCCAAAGGCAGGGAGATGCATCATTGGGGCATTCAACAGCATTTTGGGGAATCCTCCCCCTTCCTCCCCATCCCCAGCATGAAATATCTCCCCATCGATCCTCTAGTAAAGGCTTTGTTATCTATTGCCATGCAAAACTGCTGAATTCTACCAGCAGCCTTTAAGTGCTAACGATAAGTATCAGAGCTCATTTACATAATTGCAATATTATGAAATACTGTTCAGTCAAATCAGAACATTGTTGGGGAAAAAAAAAAAAAAAAAAAAAACAACACACAAACCAAACAAAAAAAAGCCCAAAACCCAAAAAAAACCCAACCCACTTTTTTTGCCAGTGGGTTACGTTGGCTCTCAGTGAGCCGGGAGAAGCCCGGAGCTCCCCAACACGCTGTAATTACCGTGAGGATTAGAAACTTGTTACTCACATAGTCATGAAAGGCTTTCGCTTCACTCGAATGCTCACAAGTGTCTCGCCTTTCGGGAGCTGCGCAGTAAAGGTCCCAAAACACGCTGCGTGGCGGAGAAAATCAAGAGAAGAGCCAGTTACTCATCACGCACCGAGATGTTGGGGGGGGGTCATCAGAGGTGAGCAGTGCTGCGGAGGGGACCTCAGGCAAATCCGTACTCAGCGTCACTTGGATCCCTGGAAGTGCCCAGCCTGGTGCTGCTGTCCCCAAGATGGGTGACACTGGGTGTTTTAAGACGCAAAAACAGGCTTGAAGGGGTGACAACTATGACACTTT
>NW_010127435.1:0-959 GCF_000699245.1 Pterocles gutturalis | reverse complement strand
CTGCCCCATAGGGCTCTATATGGCCCATATAGGGTGTATATGGCGCATAGGGGCTCTATAGGGCTCATAGGGTTCTGCCTGGCCCCCCATCTGCCCCATAGGGCTCTATATGGCCCCTATAGGGTCTATATGGCGCATAGGGGCTCTATGTGGTCCATAGGGGTTCTGCCTGGCCCCCCATCTGCCCCATAGGGTCTCTATATGGCCCATATAGGGTCTATATGGCCCGTAGGCGCTCTGTAGGGCTCATAGGGGTTCTGCCTGGCCCCCCATCTGCCCCATAGGGTCTCTATATGGCCCATAGAGGGTCTATATGGCCCGTAGGGGCTCTGTAGGGCTCATAGGGGTTCTGCCTGGCCCCCCAATCTGCCCCGTAGGGCTCTATATGGCCCCTATAGGGTCTATATGGCGCATAGGGGCTCTATGTGGTCCATAGGGGTTCTGCCTGGCCCCCCATCTGCCCCATAGGGGCTCTATATGGCCCCTATAGGGTCTATATGGCGCATAGGGGCTCTATGTGGTCCATAGGGGTTCTGCCTGGCCCCCCATCTGCCCCATAGGGTCTCTATATGGCCCATATAGGTGCCTGGCCCCCCATCTGCCCCATAGGGGGTCTATATGGCCCATGGGGGCTCTATATGGTTCATATGGGCTCTGTCTGCTTTATGTAGGATCTATAGGGCTCATAGGGGTTTTGCCTGGTCCCACATCTGCCCTATACGGGCTCTGCTTGCCCCATACAGGCTTTATAGAGCCCATAGGGGCTCTAATATGGCTCATATGGGCTCTACCTGTCCCATATAGGCTCTATATGGTCCATAGGGGCTCTGCCTGGCCCCATATAGGCTCCATATGGCCTGTATGGGTTCTATATGGTCCATAGGGGCTCTGCCTGGCCCCATATAGGCTCTATATGGCCCATAGGGGCTCTATAGGGCTCATAGGGGCTCTGCCTGGCC
>NW_010127434.1:0-14538 GCF_000699245.1 Pterocles gutturalis | reverse complement strand
AAAGGCGGCAACCAATCACAGCTGGGAGGACCGGACTGATTTGAATATTCACGAGGGGAGCGGAGGCGGCGCAGGGGGTTCTGGGAGGTGGCTGTTCCCTGAGGAGCGAGTGGGTGAGGGAGGGCGGGCTACCCTGACAGGAATTCTGCTCTCCTGACAGGAATTCTGCCCTCCTCATGGCCGGGCGTGGTCCTCTGCTACGGAACCGATACCCCCCTCAGAGCCCCGCTTCCCTTCTGCGGGCAGGCCTCGTGTGGAGGCTCTGCCTTTGGGCCGCTGTGGGTTGCGATGTTGGGGGGCCAGAAGGAGGGAGGTGAAGGGGGTGTGAGGCCCACAACCGCTGCAGGTGATGTGTCAAAGTTCCTGACAGAGCCAAGTGTTGATCCCTAAACAGCAGTGGGCATACAGGATCTTCCCATCAAGAATTAACTTGTGAGGCAACAGATCTTCTTGTTGGTCCCTGTGCTACCGTAAGGCTGGCCTAATGGTATTGCACGGATCCTAGAGCAGCCTCATCTTAAATCTTTAAAACCGCACAAAAATAATCCTGAATAAATAATAATTCAACAAAATGACCACCTTTGGGAAACTGAAATGAGACTCGGAAGTCTGTTGGTGCTGCTGACACAATGGGTAGCATCATTTACATCCAGAATTCCCAACAGTTGTATGAATTCAGTTCCTGCTGCCATGGAAACAGCCTGAGATGGCTGAAAATGGAGCAGGTTGTTCTCAGCTAATTGTTCGACACACACAAAAAAGCTTGGATTCCCTTTTTTTTGTTGTTGTTTTTTAGTGATACTGGTTCCTTTAAATTAACCTGCTCCATTTCCATGGCAGCCAGCAGTGGATTTACTAGAATTCATTTTAAATTTTACCATCCTGATGTGTGTTGTAAGGTTAAGAGTTTTCCAACATTTTCTAGAGAATTAAAGATCCAGTGAGGTCCTTAGATTTATTTGAGCAATCTGTAGCATACTCAATACAATGCATACAAGTGATATATAGGTATATATACAGCTCCAACATTAAAGCAGTGTATTTTTCTCTTCTGCTGCTTGTAAACACAAGGATTGGAGCCTTTGCTCAGATTAAAGACATTTTCCTTCAGGATCCTGCAGTGATGTATCCAGTCTATCTTCTGTCTCTCGTTGCGCCGTATGTTTTAGGATAAAGTGCGAGAATCTCATGTTTAGGGGTTGTTGTAGAAAAGTGCACTGAGAAATATGATTTAATATCTCTTTCAAAGTTAATGTCTCTTCCAAAATATGTGCTAGGATTATAACTGAGTATTCTTGTAAGATTTCTTCCTTTAAGAGCAGAGGGACGTTCTAGGAAGTAGCTTGCAGGAAAGTTTGTGTGTCCCCATTTTGCCTGATTTGTTAAAAAACCCCACCAGTGTAAAGCAACAATAACATCTCAAGGCATGCCTTCTAGGTGTAGTTCTGAAAGGACAGAATATTGGTCATTAAAACTATACTAACAGAGAAGGAAATTCCTGAAGGCATAAAAACACTGAGCTACCTAAAAAAAAAATTACTATTCTGTGTTTCATACAATGAAGAGCCCTTCTTGCAAACCTCTCCTACGTTTTGGATCAGATCTATCCTAACAATAGCTCTCTTTAAGGAAGGATTGTCAAGTCTAATTACTCCATTAAGGCAAGCGTGGGTTCATCTATACTGCTACAACCAAGTAATAACTCTTAGGAATTAAAAATCCATATGGCGCTCTCAGCTGTGCTACATAACATGTGCAGCAGCTGCTCTCAAAAATATTATAACTGTTATTTAAAAAGGAATTAACTGCACTGTATGGCTTATGAAACTGCAATTTATTATTAAATAGAACCAAATTTAGTGTAAAAATGTTCAGAATCTTCAGGCTGACCATCTTTTTTGTCTTTTCAATTGTCACTATTTGTTTCAGGTTGCATTTAGATGCCGTAATCATGACTGAGGCCCCACAGGAATAGATGTTATAAAAGCACAGGCAATATTCTAGTCTCATCCTGTTACTGGGGAAGGGAAGCAGGCAGGGGACGAGACGTAGTACAGATGTAAGTGCCTCAGGGCCCGAGTTATCAACTCGCTCTCGAAGCAGCTGCTCCCACTGGCGAATCTCTTATGGATCAGTAGAGGAGAAGTACAGCCTGATGAACCCCACCAGGTTTTTCAGGCTGGGAAAACCATTGGGAAGGGTTAAAAACTCCCTGGAGTCTGAAGGGCATCAATCCCTTTTGGCAGCCATCCATTTTTTCTCCATCCTGGCTCACTTCTTGTGCTGTTCAGCTTTTTTTTTTTTTTTGAAATGAGTGTTAAATCTGGCGAGGGAATGGAGGATTATGCCACGAATTTTCTGAGTGACTTTGGCCAAATTTCTTCATCTTTGCATAACTGTTTCCCTGTCTGTAACACAGGGATAATGTTTAATTATGTTATATAGAATATAAGTCTTGTAAGGCTGACTTCTTTGGTGCTTGTCCTGTGAGGTTATAATGTGAAAGGAGCTGTATTTAAAGTAATTCATTTAGGATCTGTGTAGCTGATGGCTTTGCTGTATTTTAAACTCTCAGTGCCAGCCATGTAATTATATAAGACTGTAAGCCCTGGGCACTCTGAAGCTTTGTCACAATGTAATTTTTTATTTATATTACATGGTAAGCCAGGGTGCAAGCCTACATTTAAGTCTAACCTGTCCTTGCATACAAATTTTAATGTGCTCTGGCACCTTGGAAGGCAGAAAGTCCAAACGATCTTGTGCAGTCTGCTTTGTGAATGGGATGGGCATGAGCATGGCTGTGCCAATCATAATATATTCCAGAATATCGTATAGCCAACGGAGAACGGACGAGTGAGCTCAAGTTCCTTCCTAGAAGGCTTTAGTGTTGGATGCAGCAGGGTGCCTTGATCTGAGCAGGCAGCTGAGCTACAGATATTTGGGAAACAACCGAGTGCCGGTCAAGGGGCATACATTGTCATAACCCAGCTTCTGCCTAGATCTGGTGAACTACAGAAACATCGCTATTCGGATCGGGATTCTTCCCTGAAGGTAGTTCAGACTGGCTAGGAAGGTTAAAAAAAATCTTGAAAAAGCAAGTCCTCTTTGACTAACAGCAAGAGACAGTCTATGCAGTGCCACTGCACTAGCTCAACCACTTAAAGTGTGATCAAAACCTAGCAAAACCCCTCTACTTGCCGAGATTTACTGCTTCACAGACCAACAGAGCAAAATGCAAAAAAACCAAGCCTCCCTGGTTCTGTCCTTCCCCTCTCCAGTCCCCCTGGATGAATGGCCCTTTCCCCTCGCAACGCTGAATAGGCCAGGTGACTCCGAAACCAGCCACCCAGCAGATGCTTCTGCAGTACCAACTGTTCCGAATCCCCCACCCCATCTCCAGCTTTTTATTTTTATTTTTTTTCCCCCCTTTCCTTCCCCCCGTGTCCTACCAATCTAGGCTGCCTGGCACATGCTGCAAGCTGCAGTCCCACTGGAGTGATATTGTGATGGAAATGAGGGAGGGGATGCGGGCAGAACTGCACAGATTTACAGCACTCTAAGGGTTTCCATTAAAATCCTTGACAACTTGTTATTTATGAGTAGACCAACAGCTCTTCTAATATCCAGGGCCTAGACCCCATTCACTTCAATAATGCTGCTTTGGAATAAATGAGCCAGAGGATGGAAACCAGTTCTGTTAGTATAATGGAGGAGGCTAATCGCTGTTTAGAGAAAACAACTGATGTAATTCTGGGACCCAATCCTTTCACCAACAAAACAATAAAGGTTCGATTCTTCCCTGCGTTTCACTAGTGATTTAACTCAGTACAAAGAGGGTGATAAATGGCAGCGTTTGGATTTCGTGCCGTTATATACCCACTGAGCGCTCTCTATTTGTACCAGTGCAGCGGGGATAAAGGGGCTCATTGACTCCTGTGCGAGCAGGAATAGGGCAGTCTGGATCTCCACAGCAGAACAAAGATAATGTGTCCTTACCAAATAATACAAGGCACAGAAAACCCTTCTGCATAAGTGGGATATTTTAATTTTTCACTCTCATGGGCCTGTGAGGGTTTCCTTCCTGATTTTTCTGAGCTGCCCCACCTAAGCCAGTGTGGCAGTCTAAGTGTCATTTGAGAACATTTTTTTGGCCACCGTTCCCTTCTCTGCTCCCTTCCCATCATTGACATGTCAAATACAGAAGCACTTCCACTAAGTACAGGACTGATCCCTGAAATAAGGACTCCGATGATCAAAACACTCTAAACCCCTAGATGTGCATTTTGCTGCTGTAAAGAATTATCGACCTCTTCTGCCGTGCCTTAAAATCAAACTGACAAATTGATTACTGAGTGTAACCGCTCAATTGCTGCTTTGTACCCAGCTTTCCTTTTCCTCCTTTGTTCACCTGCCTCTTGTCTGTTTACATGCCTTTTGTCAGGAATCTTTTTATTTCCTTTCTGCTTCCTCCGCTCTCCACGAGAGCCTCATTAAGGTGAAGCCAAGAGAAGCAGCAGCAGCGCTCCCAGACTGCGTTCTGCGGGGTGAAAGGCAGGGAGAGGCAGCGCTGCCAGATGGACTCCACGCCTCCACCTCCCCCTTCTCCGCACCCCGAACCTCAGCGCTGTGGAACCAGCTTCTTGGAAAATGAAGGCAAAGGGTCTGACAGAAATGAGGGAGAAGCCAAAGGACCAAGGAGAGGGAGACGAGCTCTCTGAGGCTGAGCGGGTCTGCTGGACGAGGGAACAGAAAATGCTCCGCTGCATCGGAGCTGTGATTGCTCACAGAAAGCAAACTGGGACAGTTCCTAAACTGGACCGAACTGATAAGCCCTGTAGAGGTTTAAAAATATATATATTCACAGAGATTTGGCCCACGAAGTATGACTTCTGCCTTTTAGATGCGTTTCTAATGACTGCCCATTCAGAGTTTTGGTGTAAATTTTGCCGTTTTAAAATAGCACTGTCTCTTTTGAAAATGTATTTCCAGGTCCTTATCCCATACATATCAGTGTAACACTGAATGTCATCCAAAGCATAATTATATCTAATTATCAGCCATTTGAGCTACTTCTGTATTAAACCGTAACATTGAGATAGGATTGAAACCTCTTATGATTCCAAAGGCAAAATACAGCAGAACAAAGGTAATGCTGTAAATTACCAGCAAAATGAAAACCTGGTCAGGAAATATATGATGTAATTTGTGCTTGGGGGTAAATTGGTCCCTGGCTGCCCAGGACAGGGAAGCTGTGACCTGCATCAGGCCAAAGGATAGGGCTGGGAGCCTGAATCTGTGTCATTATTACAGAAAAAAAAAAAAAGACAAAAAGAAGACATAACCTTAAAATACTTCAAAAAGCCAGCATCCTCATGAGATTTATTGCAGTCTGACCCCCTCTGCCGGTCACCCGCTTGCTGCCTGTGTCCCAGGGCCGGCACCGCAACACAGGCACCGAGGTTGGTAGAAATGACAGGAGCAGGCAAGTGGAAAATGATGGGCAAAAAAAGGGATAGAGAGGCGATTTGGGGGCACCAACACTTGGCACCAGGAGCTCAGGGACAGAGATAGCATTGTGACATACCTCCAACCCAGGTGACCGGGTTTGGGTTTAGGATACGAGCTGCTAAAGACAGAACTAGCAACAGCGTAGAAAGGAAAGAGATCCGATACCTGGCATTTGGGTGAACTACAAGGGTCTTAGTGAAAATTGCTTTTGTGTCTCCCCACGTTTGAGCTGCTTCTGTCAAGATGCAAAGCAGTAAAAGAAAAAAAATGTAAATAAGGACGTATGGGAAAAGGTTGGAGGGGAAAAGCATTTTCTGGAGAAACAATGGGACTTTTCCTGAGGAAACGAGTGTTCACTTAAAAACGAGCTTCACTTTGATGGAATGTTCAATTGTCAAAATGGGGATGAAGCTATTCCAGGAATGTTGAGATATACTGTAGTGATCGATAACGTCCAAACACGGACAATACCAAGTATTTTTTAAAAACCTATTTATTGTCCACAGTGAGGAGCTTTTCAGCTTTTTCTCCTAGCCTCGGGGAAAAGGTGTTGATCCACTGGATGTTTCTGTGACACAGCAGAAATTCAGCCAGCTCTGGGTTTTTAGCTCAGCACTGCTGGGAACAGATCCCGACAAACAGATCCCATACAGATCATTTTACTTTCCTGACTCATCCTCGTTATGCCATACTATCCTTTGGCCTTTGTGATACATTCCCATGCTGTGAGGAGCCAGTGAGGATCAGCCGGTGAAATACGTGCTCTGGGTTAAACAGGAACAGTCCCAGTACCCGTAGGGATACCACGTTGCATGCGAAAAGTTCTTTCAGAGATGTGCTTAAGTACTTTGTCAGACAGAAGCTTCAGAAAGCAATTGAAAGCCTGCAAATAGCTCCCTTAAGACCTCATCAATTCCTCCGATTTATTTCTTTAAGAATGAACAGACATTGGCAGCTTTTTCAAAGATTTTCTTCATATAGCTTTTATTTTTTATTTGCAGTTATTTCCTGTTAGAGGTTTTTTAAATAATGCTTACCAGTATAGTACATCTCGAGACAGAAAGACTCTAATTAAACCCAGATTGACAAAAAGTTTACGTGTGTAGAATCAAAACAGTAAAACAGTTTGAACTCTTTGTAACTCTTAATATTCTTAAAACTCTGTGTAAACTTCTTAGGATTTTCTATTGCTTCAGTAGCAGGAAACACAGTCCAAGACAGCTGAATAATTAACATTTACCCATTTGTGTTTGCACAGAAAAAAAGAGCTGTTAATCATAAAGTGAAAATCCTGAAGCAGAAATAAAAATAGTAACTGGATAATCTGTGCACAAAGCATTGTAATATCCCAAGGCACTTAGTTTTGAATCACAAGGGTTTGGTTTGAGAACAGGCTCTTCTTGGTAAATCAAGAAGGTTTAGAAAAGAGAAATAATCCAAATGAATAACTTCCTCTAAATGAGGATTCTGACCGAGAGACCATTTATCCTCTGCGCTGCCAAGACACCTCAGCTATTGCTTTTCTATGGGCTCCAGGCCATACTGACCTTCCCTGTTTCAAAAATGTCACGTTTTCCCCCTCCTGAGATGGATGGAGAAACAAGTGCATGTGCCTCACCCTAAAAATAAGCTGCTTCTGGTCTTTGGTTAGCAGCCACAGTGCTATATTAAAGAATAAAACCATTATAATAGAGATACATCAGCCCAGGAGAGAAAACGGCCGCACTCCGTCCCATCGCTTGGATCCCCACCGGGATGAGCGGTGACACGGCCAATCCTGTTTGGAAGAACTGGAACCACATTCAACGAAATTACTGATTAAAGGACTTGTAACACGTTTAAGAATGTATACTTGATCCAAGGCAGAGGACTCAAGCTTGATGACAGTGATTCAGCTTCAGGGTGTGGATTTCTCACCTGATTTACGTGTTGATCACGGGCTGCATGGAACAGAAAGAATTACAGTACCAGTGGCATAGTCTTGTCTGGCTGATCTCTTTAGCATGAATCAAGCCTATACAGTGACTTTGGTCTATTCTATGCTGTGGCCTCTGCCACCTATTCTACTGAGCATATACAAATTCAGAGCTATTCCAGGGCGTGACAAAAAATATGGTCATCAAACACCTGCTTATTGGACTTTTCAAAGGTCTCGCTGCAGACCGGGCACTCCAGAAGGTGGCTCCGCACGTGGGTCTCGTACTGACTCGTTTCAATCTCGTCAGGAAAGACTTCATCGCACATGGGGCACTTCCTTACAGAAGCCTGAAGGAAAAAAGCAAATGCAAACAAAGTCAGTTTAAAAAAATTATATTCAAAGAGAAGAAACAGCAAAAGTTTAGAAGTTGGGTATTATCACTTTTGGACAAGTCTTTCTGACTCCTAATGCTCTCAGGTTTTCCAACGTCTCCAGGCTTCTCTAAATAGCACTTCAAAGTCAAGAGCTTCTGAGAAGGACCCTAACTTTCCATCCTACGTAGCACATGTCCGTGCCTCCAGTACGACATAAGGTATTTAGCAGCAGCGTGCTGCTCATTCTGACATTAGATGCTGCCAAGAGCTGGTCCTTAAAGATTAAGGTCAACAGAGTTTCCTTTCTCTTCCTTAAGACATACAACTCCCATTAATTCTACATGTTAATCATATGTGGCCCCATTTTGTTGTCCACTATCTTACCAGGACTAAACTAGTAAGTAGCCAATTGGCTACAGAGCTGAACTTGGAGCTTTTCATTTCGAACCACTAATTTGTGCCCAAAACCCACCAATTCATGTCCAGTCGTGTCCACTTTACTTACTACGTCTGCAGCTCCTGCCCCCAGGTTTGCTCCTGCAACTGGAAAGAGAAGAAGTCAATTTAGCCACCACTAAACGATTACCAACGCAATGTGCTGATAACTAGTAATTCCTGAAACATGAGGATGTGGCTCTGGATCTAAACCTCTATATTTAGGGCTATGGAAACTGGCCATAAGCCACAGAACTAGCAGTTCGCAGCTGAATAAACTAGCTAATAGTTGTCTCTCTTGGCAGAAAATGAACAGACAGCTGATGACTTAAGTCAACTCTTCACACCTGGCAGCATTTTGCAGCTGTCAAGTCATCTGCACGCATGCAAAGCCGCACAGAGGTGCTGCTAATGTCTTTTGTACAGCATTTGATTCGAGGAGGATCATTTGCTGAGACTCTTAACTGCCACGGATTTGCGGTTTCAGACAGAACGCCAAGTACTCTCACCACAATACGGATTTCCAAACAGAAAGCCGCCTCCTTCAGGAGCTGCAATTGGAGCTTGAGCTTGTGAAACAACACAGAAGGAAGAAACTTCTCTAGTCTGCGAGAGCTGCCTCAGGAGCGCGTCGTTCTCTTCCCTTAGTTTCTGCAAAGGAAGGGACAGAAGGGCAGAGTGGACTTCCAGAAGCTCAAGAGACCATTTCAGAGAAAAGTCGCGCTTTGCACCAACGTACATCCTCTTACATCAGAATCAAAATTGCTCTGAGCTTCTTTCAGGTAGCTCAGTGTTAGTCCTGCTTGACTGACTGGGAACTCAACACCAGACTGAGAGATTAGCGTCGTATTCGATACAGGAGAAAGGCAAGGG
This sequence comes from Pterocles gutturalis, assembly GCF_000699245.1. Taxonomy (NCBI): domain Eukaryota; kingdom Metazoa; phylum Chordata; class Aves; order Pterocliformes; family Pteroclidae; genus Pterocles; species Pterocles gutturalis. The sequence continues at coordinate 5,430 of NW_010127434.1, read as the reverse complement.
ACTTGTGCCAAGTTCTCACCTGATTTTCCTCATCAGCTTCATTCTTTTTTGCCTGCAGAATCTGAGACAAACGCTTCTGTTCCTCAAGTTCTTTCATTAAGTCCCGGTTTTGTTCCTATGAAGGAAGAGTAGTGTGATTTGGGAACTCATGGTAGACTAGCAAATCAAACGGTGACAGCTCCAAGCACTGGAGCTGCCCTTTTCTTTTATATCCTTCACATTCCTTCAAGGAGTGATTTCCCATGCTGAGGTTTGTGGATTATTTCTAAAAGGTCTGCAGAAGTTACCCAAGAAAAACAAACCTTAAATTACACTTAAATTTGTTATATGTATAGTCATCTGCAATATCACCGGGAAATTGAGAGGGTTCTGCAAATTGCAGGAAGGTGGAAAACAGCGATGTCAGTGAATCTCAGCTCCCTCTGTCCCCTGTGGGACAGACCACCAAAGAAACTTTGTATTGTTTACAGCTTGTTTTGGTGCATTCTGAGCATATTGCATCTATTTTATTGGTCATTAAATGCTCAATTTGAGATATTAAAGATGAAAATGAGACAAAAACATCAACAGAGAGAAGAGAAGAGAAGGAGGAGAGGAGGAGGAGAGGAGGAGGAGAGGAGGAGGAGGAGGAGGAGGAGAGGAAGAGAAGAGAAGAGAAGAGAAGAGAAGAGAAGAGAAGAGAAGAGAAGAGAAGAGAAGAGAAGAGGAGAAGAATTTCATAGGTTTACATTTTCCTAAAGAACCCAGGTAACCAAAAAAGGAACTCATACACCACGTAGTTGCTCAGGATGGCTCAGTTCTCTGCCACAGGCAAAGCAAAGCAAAGGAGGGCACCTATATGTTTGCTACCTGCAGCTGGTCCACGTGATCCAGGGCTGTTTTCAGTCTGGTTTCCAGGCGTTCTTTGTCAGAGGTCACCTTCTGAATTTGCTCTTTGAGTCTGCTCACAACAAATCAAAACACACCATACTTTCACAGATGGAAACTGAATCCATAAAGGCAAGGTGCTTACATGAAATCCTGTTCTGAGATACGCTGTAAATACACTTACTGCTGCAGTTCTGCCTCTCTGCAGTCATCCAGCTCCTTTAGATGTTTATTTTCCTTTTTCAGGGAATTCAGCTCCAGCTCCAGTTTCTCTGTGTTGCTCCTTAGAGACTCTAAACTATTCTGCAGCTCCTGAAAATCACAGTGAGGTTGACAGGTTGACTCAGCCCCTCTTCATCTTTCAGACTTCAAGCTTCTAACTTATTCTCTTAACTTTTTTGTTTACCTGGGCCTTGCTGAGCTCTTCCTGCAGACCGATGTTTTGTTGCTGGAGACGTGCACAGCTTGCTTTCAGCTCCTCATTGTCTTTACGTAAATTTTTATTTTGTAGTTCAATCTCTTCCACTTCTCCCTGGCAAACAGCAAACTCGTTCGGTCATAACAGAGGCACTGAGAAGCTAAGTTCCAAAAGCACAGTGCGAAGAGCAAAGAAAGATGAGCTCTGCAAAAGGGAACACTGTATACCTCCCCGTGCTCGAACACTGAGCACACACCACCCTGATCTTTGGAGATGCTCAGCGCTGCAGAATTCCGCAGGGGAAGAGAGGACACGTACCTGTGTGGTGACCACTAGGATATCATCCTCAGTCTCTGCTCGGAACTGGAAAGGCACACTGGCTCCCCGGACCACGCCGTCCTGGTCAACGTAGCAGAACTGGTAGTATTCGTCATCTTTCGGTAGGTAGTAAGCTTCAGACAAACACAACAACCCCGTCATATACCGCTTCTAATTATTCAAGTCACTTAATTACATAGCATGGAAAGTGAGAACCTCAGAAAACTGAGACATCCTCGTTCAGAATTGTTCCTGCACCGTTAGTAATTCCTGGTGCCAGTGACGAGAACGCAAACAATATCACTCAGTCAAGGTGGCAGAATGTAGCAGATTCCAAATTTTGTGATTTATTACAGGTTTTGAAATAAATCTCCCAAAGCATGGTCCTACAGATTATTATCCGACTATGGCGCTTATCAGTGGCAGCAAAGTGGGAGTCTGTGCGTGCGTGTCCGTGTGTGCAGAGCATAGACATCCCCCCGTGACCCAAGCTCCCGACTCACCTTTGAACTGGATCTGTTGCTGCACAGCGCTGCCACTGCGGGTGTCACCGGGCAGGGGAGCCCACATGAATGTGTAATATTCCCGGGTTGTTTTCCACCCCACCTGCAACAGCAAAATTGTTAGATGGCATCGCACCATTCATGTTTATCCTACGGTAATATTTCCACACAGATCAGTTACTGGAAGGATTTTTGCATCGATATCCTGACTTCTAAGAATTGTGGTCTGTGCAGGAAAGGATAATCAGAGGGTTTGATTAGCCTTGAAGCTGTTCAGGTCACAACTGGCCTGTTGTCCCCAGGCACAATGAAGATGTCCCATTACATAAGATTATTACTGAAAAAAAATTCCTCAACCCTGTTCTACCAAAGCCCAAGCTGTCCGTTTCTGCCTGCTGCTGCCTTCTCATCCTTGGCACACGTGCTTTCACAGTATTCACCTACCCGGAAGATGCCCACCCAGTCCTTCCCGCGAGGAACGATGTTCTGCGTGAGGGTGTAATAACAGGTTATGTCTCCTCCGGGAACGTAAAACTTCTCCACGTTGTTGAAGACGACCTGGGAGAAGTGGCAGTTGTCTAAGAGGACAGCAGTAGTGGGCGGATCGTCTGAGGTCTCATCCATCGTGGAAGTCTACAAGAATCATTGAATCATAGAATCAAGGTTGGAAAAGACCTCAAGGATCATCAAGTCCAACCCAACACCACCTAACTCACTCCCCCATGTCCCCAAGCACCACATCGACACGTTTCTTGACCCCCTCCAGGGATGGTGACTCCACCACTTCCCTGGGCAGCCTGTTCCAATGCCTGATCCCTCTTTCAGTGAAGAAATTTTTTCTAATATCCAGCCTAAACCTCCCCTGGTGCAACTTGAGGCCGTTTCCTCTTGGAAGGAATAAGGGGATTATCTCCAGATGCTGAAGGGTATGAAGAGGTTCAGCTTGGGAATGACACAGCTGTGAGGTCCAAAACCCCCTAAGCACACACTGGGGTTTCTCAAGACACACGAGCTCACAAGTCCCTGCCGCTGCAGCCAGGCTGCTCCTGACACCCACGGCAGCTTGCAGATCCTCTTTCGCAGACATCTTTCCTCTGACCGCTGCTTCCCAGGCACGGAAGCTGTCCCAGCGTGGCACAGCCGTCTCTCTCCTGCGTGGGACCCCAGGAACCAGACCCGCTGACTATCCCACCCATCTGCTCCCCAGAAGAGGCAGCAGTACCACGCAGCAGGAGGAGCACGCGTGCCTGCTGGTGGGACCCCACGCTTGAAGACCCCGCTGGAACGCCGGCTGTCCCCACATGCAGCCTCACATCATGTTTTTACTGGGATTTGACACTCCAAACACATCCCCCCATTTATAATTAACGTGGGGGTGCTTTATCCGTAGAGCAGCACATTGCTTGAGAAGAACAGACGTTTCGCTGCATCAGTAGCATAAAGACAAAAATAGGAGCTTGCAATCGATCCTGCCAGGAGCTCCAAGACTCGTGCAGTCCCAGCCCTGACACACTCCACCTTCCCAGGCTGTGGTGAGACACACCAGACACACTCATGCTGCTGATAACCAAACTCAACAGCCTCCTGGTTTTCCACATTCAAATCCAACGCAACGACTTGACCTCCAAACACAGGATCTTTCGTCTTCAGCTTCCTGGCTCCAAGGGCAGAGAGGTACCTTGCTAAGCTCAGTTCCCATGGAAGAGCACAAACGGAGGAGATCCCGGTGAGGCAGATCGTCGCAGTTCCGTCTCGCAAGCCTGTGTCCTGAGGCTATTATAGCCTCGCTACTCGTGACTGCTACGCTGAAACTGCAAGATGATTCTCGGTATCGAAATGAATATATTGCATGACAGCAGGGTCAACAAACAGCATTAAAGCTTTTGCGTGAGTTATCTACAAAGGAAACTTTGCGGCGTGTCGTGACACCACAAATCACACAGCATAAATCTCTAGTGGGTGAATCGATCCAAACAGTATCCGAGCTGCCAGGAGCCTAGGCAGGACTGGAAGCAGGACACTAAATCACCCTCTTTGCCGCTGCGTCTCGCAGGCAGCCGGCGTTCAGCCCTGGCAATCTGTCAAGGGGCAGATCACTGCCGAGAAAACCCAGCCGCCAATCCCGGACAATTCAATTCCAGGAATCCAAAGCAGAACCTTCTCAGCTGATCCCAGTGACAGCAGCAGCAAGGATCGACCTCGGAACGGAGGGAAAGTTCATCATGAACAACCATCCCACCGGAGCATTTCAGGTCATCTCCAATCCAGACGTTTCACATGGAAATTAACTCCCTGGAACCCTTCTTCTTTTTTTTTTTTTTTTGGCATCACCCAGGAGATCGTCTGTTTTCTGTGCCAAAGATCAGCCTGGAAATCAGGCAGAAGTTTAGATGGGGATTGTGGGGCTGTTCTTGGAAAGAAGAAGGTATCCACAGCTGGAAAGAGCAGCGATAACTGCACTGACACAGGCTGCCTCTGGAGGATGGAGAATTCTTCCTGCTGGGAGAGGAAAGCAGGGCAGACCCTAGCAATGGATGTGGTGCAATCCTCCAGGACACCCCGGGCTGCAGCTTCACCTTTAGCTTCAGTGAAGCATAGGAAATGGCACGTGATTCATCTAAGCCTCATCTTTATCTGGCTGATGTCAATCTTACCTACCCTGATGTGCCTCATGATTTGCAGTTCCTGAACACCAGGGACCTCTTGACAGCCACCAGACAGAAAACAAAACAAAACAAACAAAAAAAACCCCAAAAAAACCTAAGGACAGCACCTTAGTCAGGTTATTGCATTGCTTCAGGACAGGACATGAACCCTTGCAGCCACAAGGCTTAAAAGCAACTTGCAAAGAAACGAACAGTCAGTGTCTGGACGCAACAAAACAATACATCCTACTGCAAAAAAATGTGTTGGTTTTGGTGAAAATAATTGTGATCTTGAAGGAAAACAAACCCAGCGGCCATGCAGAGTGTGCTGATGGCAGAGTCTGCAGTTCACTTCCAGGAAAAGATGTCAGGAAGCAGAGAGGGGAGGACATTTATTAACGTTCACCTTCGGGGTGTTAACCACTGACGGGCAGTCCCAGCTGACGAGGTATCGTTACAGCTCCCGCAGAGCGGAATAAATAACGCTTCCTCCGGTGTCCAGGGCCTAGCCTCTCTCCAGGGACTTGCTGGGTGTTTTCTGTCGCTGTTTCCTTCTTCCATTCACCTGCAGAGCCCCCAAAATGCAGAAAAACACAGATTCCCCTTTCCCAGGTGAGACCAACTTCCACCCGCGGCTGGACACCGGGGACCGCGGCCGGGATCCACCGGGGACACCCCG
>NW_010127433.1:0-21393 GCF_000699245.1 Pterocles gutturalis | reverse complement strand
TCTGTGATTCTGTGATTCTGTGATATTAAGAATTAAATGGAGCAGGATTAAATGTCTGCAACGTTCTTCCAAGTGGTGTGACTTTTTTGTGACTTTACATGTTTAAACCCTGGAAGCTCTTTATTTTTCGAGAATGTGAAAGGCCTTGCCTTTTAGGAACCAACAGCTTACTTTGAATCCTATAATGAGCATGTCTGGTGAAACCATTGTATGAAGACATGCAGCTCTCTATCAGGATTAAAACGGCTTCCTGCAGGATTAACTCCCTTTTTGTTACAAATTCATCCCTCTTCCTTTAACAAGTGATGGCAGGAGAGCAGGAGGGCTGAATGGTGGCCATCTGATCTGTGCCCACCTAATTGGCCAACTAATTATCTTTGTCAAGCAAAAGGTAGCATCTGATTTCTGGACTAGGAGAAAGTGTTGCTGGTGTGTTACCAGTGCCAGTGCTGAAGGTCACCTTCCTGATTCAGATGCCATCGGTTGGGTTGCTGTCCCACCCTCTGACCACCGATACCCACAGCTGAGAGGGCAGAGCAGCAGCACCTGAGGAGAAGCTGTATCAGACCTGTGCTGGCTGTGGAGATGGGAAATAGCTCTTGCCCTTGTCAAGGGCTTGGTACGAACAGAGCAGGGGGAAGGAAGGATCAAAGGATTTACTTGCCAGAGGGTAGTGATTCAGTCCTCAACATGGTCTTAGGTTACAAACACACCAACAAAAAGAGTCTTCTCCTGGCCACAGACGTTGAAAGAGTCCTGTATGCATCAGTGAACCCAACAGCAGGAGGATTAAAATCAACGGTAATGTGCAACACAGCGCTCGCTCTCTCCTCTAAGGGAGAGCGGGGTCACTTCTCTGCACGGGGCAAGTGAGTCAGGCAGGAGGGACAGAAGAGGTGCATTGCTTCTGTTAATAATGCAGCCTTACCCATCTCAATGTGATCTCCTAGGTGTTAGCAAAATCAGAAATAGATGTCAAGGCAGTTGCTAGAATAAAATGATGCTCCTCCTTTTTCAAGTAACAGGATTAGTTACCTGTACTGTAATCTGAGGATTATGCCAGATGCTCTCTTTGAAGTTATTGATCACTTGAGGTGGTTGGTTTTGTTTTTTTTTTTTTGAATTAGCATAGCATGTAAACATTGGGATGCTCTTTGCATGCCAGTAAGCTAGTTTAATATTTATACTTCCTATACAAGAGATGGAAGATGCACTTGCAACCTGCTCTGTGGGCCAACAGAGTGTTCCACTGGCAGATTTTGGTGCATTTCTGTGATCAAGTTTCCTCTGCTGAGAACGGCCAGCATTCACCCCCAGTTCTCCCAATGTAAAATATTGTCTCAGAAGTCCATGGCCTTGACCTGAGTTATTTTCAAACAGGAAGGTGGCATTTTTTTCAGACAGTGGGGGATCAAATCTAGTAGAAACTCACAGCTCAGTTTCTAAGTGTTTCTCGCAGGCAAGAAGGTAAGTGGTGAACACTGAGATGCAACAGTTTCTATTTTTCTCTGTCAAGCAGCTAACTAGGAAGAGCATCTGTCTGAAATTCGCCACAATCAGTGTTTCATCCTTAAAGGGCTTAATTATGGTACTTGAATTACTGTCAATCTCTCTGTTGATTGGGAATAAAAATGCCTCCCTCAGTCCCATCTATTTCCTTCACACAATTATACATCGCTTTCTGTTATCTTTCAGAATATATAATTTCAGTGTGAAATTTCTGACACTCATGTATCAGACAGCTGACAGACTGCCAAGCTTATAAATTCTTCTGGCATTCATTGAGAGACCAACATTGTAGCTATTTCATAAGCATTTTCATAGCTGCTACCTAATGTCAAGACAAGAAGGTGGTAATATTAAAAAGAGAGTGCTTTCTGTCCTCTGCAAAGACAATATTTTTTCCACAAGTACTAACTTTAACTAGTAACGTAGAGAAGGCATAAATGAGGGAAAAAATGGAGTAGAGGAGGAAGCATTCAGATACCTGAGCACTTCATGTGACTGCCTTCTTTTTCCTTTCCTTAGGCTGAAAAGCACTTCACTTCCTGTATAAGAGGTTATTCTAGTCTACAGCCAGGTCATTACAGCTATTAAAGTTTATTTTACATTTAAACTTTCCAGTCTGACCTGTTCCTCATCCTTAATCCAAGCCTTTCTTTTTTTGTAAGTGGATGAACACTAGAAGTGCAGAATTTGATTTTGAACCCCTTTCTTCCAATGAGCTCAATTAATAGAGTCCATAATTTTTTTTTCTCTGTTTTTGTAGCTGTCATAAGTTTACAGGCTTGTTTGGTATTCTTGTTCATTGGGTTGGATTTTTTATTTTTGCTTTTGTGTTTCTTTCAAGTATTCCCTGTAGGTCCATTATCAGCGATTAGCTATATACAGCTAGGCTTTGATCAGCACTTAACTCTACTGTTCCTTTGAGAGCACCAAAGCATTTCATATTCTACATTAATTATAAAAGGAAGTATTTGTTTGTCTTCCTTATCAGGTGAAATGCAAGCACTCTTCATAAAATTTTCATGAAAGTGATAGCTTAGGCCAGCATGACTAATACGCCTAGCAGTTGTCTGGAGTCACAGTGAGACCCAGTGTCGGATAGATGTTACTGGCAGGAATTAAAAGACAGATGAGTTTAGGTTTTTTATGGATGGGGGTGCTCTAATGTGCTGCAAATCAGCTGGAAAGTTGGCAGAGCAGATGTTCCTAATACTACTTCTGAGACAGCACTTGCTGAAGTTCAAACTGCAGATAAACACAATCCAAAAGTGATCCTAAATGTCTGCTTTCCTTTAAGATAAGGAAGAAAAATCTGTAGTATACAGGTACCAATCATTATATGTAAGAAGTGTTTTAGTCTTGCCTTCCCAGTACTTTGTACAATTATTTGCTTGTGTGCAAAAGAAAGTGTGAAAGTTAATTTTTTTTTTAACTTGGGAAGTGTTTAATATTAAAAATCACTAGCTAAACTCTCAGTTGTATACATAAGGTGATGTCAGTGGGACTTTAAGTAAACTCTGTTAACAGAGTTTAATGTTAAACAGTCCTCCCTCAGATTCTGCTCTCAAATGCCTAGAAAAGCAGGAGTAGGGGTAGTTCTCCTTTCTCTGTTTTCAGCTTAGAGAAGTAGGAAGAAAAATAGATGTATTAATTTAAAAAAAAAAAAAAAGATAGGAACTTAAAATAAAACATTTGCCCTGGCAGCATAAAAAGACACAGAATTTTTAATATTGCTTCAGGTTTTTTTTTCTTCTTTTGCTGAATTGATGTAGTTTATTTGTCATGGGAGCTCTCAGGAGGAGAGCGCTGGGTGGCATGGGCACAGGTGGTGGGATGAGCAATAAAGGCCGATGGGGGTCTGTGGGCTATGATCTTCACCTCTGATGTAGGGCTGTGTAAGGGAGTTGTTTACTCCTGCTCCGTCATTTCTGTGCATGTGTTAAGAGTTTCTTTTGTAATCCAGTCCCCTCAGGAAGGGAAACGCGACTGCGACTGCACATTAGTTTCTACTATCAAGAGTCAAACAATTAGTTTCTGTCTTTACAGTCTGTCATAAGGAGTGCTCTGTAATTTCAGACCATAGCAGTACAGTCTCACCTGTCTGGCAGAGTTAACATAATTTGACCAAATGCAGTCAGAGAGCTTGCTTTTGTATTATGGTCCTATGGAGAAATGTATTACTGAATGGATTCAGTGTCCAGCACTTTCTCACAATCCTGAGGTGTCAGGGAGTGTTTGCTCTCTTTGCAAGCTCGATTCTTGGATGCCTGGCTGCAAAATAGAAGAAGGAGTGATAGTTCACATCTTTGCTTTTATTTTGTTCTCTCCCTGTTCTACTTTTAATCAATATCTTGATTGCTGGGGGTTTTAGATGATCACCAGATCCAGTTGTTCCGGTTGCTTCTCTAGTTTATATTTATGTGAAAACCATCTGGTCTTAATAATGGTCTTAATAATAATACCTCACAAAATTGTGTAAACCTGAAAGGTCACAGAAGCCTTGCAACACGTCTTAGTTCTAGGCTGAACAAACTCACTTTCCAGAATTTCACAGGTTTCGGCCATTGTTTGGTTTAGACCTGTGGTCACTCCCACCCTTCCTTTTTTTGGAGCAAATCTAAACTGTATCTTCCTTTGTAGTGTGATGTATTTGAACTAAGACTTGCCCACTCAGTAAAAAAGTTAAATTAAAAAAATTGCTTCCAGTGGCTACACGTAACCCTCCTGGTGGTGTAGGTCAAAATGAGATTTGCCATTTACTTTGCACTTCTTAGTACTGCTCTCTAGCTGAAAAGTCTCCCTTTTTGGTTTTGGTTTTCCTTTTGCCTGTACTGAATGGCCTTTTGCTCATTTCTCTGCCCACACCCACTTTCTGGACCACTTCTCTACTTTAACAGGTTAATTTTGCATTTCAATTTTGTGAATTTGCAAAAGGCTTTTCTGTGGGTTCCATTGTAAAAACTCTCCTTCTGAAAATGGCAGGTGCAAAATCACGCCTACTATAATGAAGCAAAATTATCATTCACTCTGTTAAATCAACCACATCTGTAATCTTTAACATCTTATCTTAATTAGGGTCTGTTTATCCAGTCCCACCTCCCCTTTCCATTCCGTGAGTGCTGCTGTCTTGCAGCTGGCTGTGGAGATGACCGTGCTGGGTGTGCCGGATGATGGTGCGTCTCCTACTGCATTTTTGTGGTCTTCTAAAATTTCAAATGTCATTCAAATGATGGCCAAAGCATGGATTTTGCCTGCAGTCAGTCTTTAATCACCCTTTTAGGTATTGCAAAGTTCCATTAACCCCATTTACCCTGAGACTAATAACAGAAAGTTGAAAAGTGCAAAGCCTGAGTTCACGCTCTGTAGATATACTCTGGTTATTGAAACTATGGCATCCCATGAAAGAGAGAGAAAGGAAAATACTCTGTGTCCTTTTACGTACGTTAGCTTCAGGGTGCTCATGTCTGAAGCAAACCTGATGGTGTGCTGTGGGAAGACAGCGCAGAGAACAGTATCACCCAGCTTGGATTCTGGAAGGGAACAAGATGTTCATGAGCCGTAAGTGAGGTTAGCATTTCCTGGTACAGTTCAGTCCATCCCTACGCTAGCTGTAGGGTTTAGGAAAATGGCTGGTGCGTCCTGACAGCAAGCTGATGGCTCTGTGCCACAGCTGCGTGAGCCGAGGATTTCAGGGAACTGGCAGCATGTCTCTTGCGCCAATATATGTCACTGTTTTCCAGGAGAGATTAAAAGCTTTTTGCTCTGTTCTTCGCATTTTGATTCACACAAGTGAGATCCTGGCTGCTCAGGGAAACCTAGGGAAGATTCAGAAAAAGACCCTAAGGTAAGGAGACCTTTCCAGGACAGTCCCCAAACGAGGTGGAAAGCAGCTGTTTGAAAGCAAGCTTTGTAGACCAGGGAATAAAGGAGGTGGTGGGAAAGAGCTTGCTGAGACGTGTAGTTAGAATTAATGTCACAGTGATAAGAGAAGAATCTGAACAGGAAAGAGGTGTTCCCAGCTGCAATGAAAGCACACACTGGTCTGTTAGCAGCTCTCTATGTGCTTTATCTGCATATTGTAGCTGTGCAAGCTCGGTGTTACACCACGGTGATTTAGATTCCCAGGAAACAGGAATGTCACTAATTTAATTTTATCTGACCATTCATTTTAAAACATTTTAGGAGTTACTCTTTACAACCTGTGAATGGCACTTTATAGCCTTCTGTGCTTTTACCAGAGCATCAGTATTGCTGTTGCCTCTTCGTCAGCCTGCCCTAACGTGGTCTTTCCTCATTTGGTTCCTGGATTTCAGCAGCGATGGAAGAAAGAATCTCATGAGTTGTCTTCTTGACAAAGTTGTTTAATATTGCTGCGGAATGTGACTGTAGTAAGGGCAGAGAGAAACGATCACATGTCTGACTGACATAACTGCTGTCTGAAATACCTGCACTTGGTGCCTGGTGGGGACAGTACTCTGTTGTTAAGCTCACCTTGGTGGGCCAAGGAACGTGCCCTCGTATGTTCTCTTCTGCCTAATTGCTGTGGCAGGAGTTACACTTTGTCAGTTCTTAGACCTCTGATCTGTAGCTGTTTCTCATAGCTGAGGAGCTACTTGCTGTCCAGAAGAATTTCAAGGAAACTTACACCTAAAAAAAAAAAAAAAAAAAAAAGAGTCATGAGTTCCTCCTCTATCCATTTGTAGTAATACATTCAGTAAAAATCTGGTATAGATACTTCTGCAGCAAAAGGGCAAAAGGTATTCTGTGACCCCACATTTGGCTGAGATTTTAGGTAGAATTTTTTAGTCAGAAATACCCCCATCATGTAAAAGCAAGTCTCCTGCTGACACAAGAGTAACAGAACAGGAATTCATGAATTATGACGATAGTATCTGCCAGCATTGACATAGGTGCTTTAAAAAAAAAAAAATTCATGCGCGTCCAAGCTCCTTTTTTTACCTCAGCACTCCTGGTTCTCCAACAGCTGCAGCGGGGCACAACGTATGCTATGTCCAATCCAGTCTGCTGGTGAACTCGTGTTGAAATAGGTTGTCCCCTGCCCCCAGACACACATTGCTCTTTGTCGGAGATGAGAGTCGCGGAGTGAGTCACACCTGCTCGTTGATCCCATGGACATCTCTTCCTGAGTGTGTGTGATGACCAGATGCCACGGAAGGCAGCCGCCTTGGACGGAGGCGTCAGGGCCAGTCCTAGAAGCAGCTCTCAGACAAGATCAAGGATGTAGCTTCACATCATGCTTCATGTTCTTCATTATCCTGCAGTGTACTTCGGTAGCTCTAGAACATCAGAAGGAGGGCAACTCCAAACCAAGTGGCAGGTGGTAGGACTTGTTAACTGCCTGGGGTGTTGCTCCCATGGCGAGGGGCCTCCTTCTGGGTCAGAATGGCAGAGAGCAATTTCCTTGCAATTCGACAAATTAGTGCTTTTTGGCATAGTGTTGTTTGGCTTTGGGATTTTCCTTGAGGTGCAGGGAGGGCAGGTTTAAAGTTAGGGTTTATTGTCCCACTGCCAGCCCTTCCCTTAGGGACCCTGTGCAAAATGTCTCTCTAGGAAACATTCATGGTCCTGCGTAGTAAGGAGATAAATTCACTGACATGGAATCAGGTATTTATTTATCTTTTACATTTTTGACCCTGGTTTGTTTCAGAGAGGTGCAGAAATGCTGTTTCCAGAAGAACAACAACAAATGTCAAAGGCACAAGTGCTGCTGGCAAAACCTGCTGGCCAGGCCCCCTCCACTGAGCCCTGAGGAACGCTTTCTTGTTTGCCCCACAGGTGACCAGCCAAAAACTGGCTGCTCAACATACAGCTGGTTCCACTCTCCCCTGGAGCAGGCACACAGAAGGCTGCTCTAGCCCCAAACCTCTTTTCAGGTCCCATGGCAAGCTGAAGCTGCTCATTGTCCTGTGCAGCTGCTCCGTGATACAAAAGGAACTTTATTATGGATTGTACTCCACGCTAATGGAAAGCCGTCTGAATTCCCTTAGGCAGTTTTTGGGTATAGTGCCTGTATAGGCAGCTGGTTAATACAATATCACCTAATCCATCAAGCAAGGAAAATACCTCTGAGTTTTAAATACTGACCTGAGAAGTAATTATTATGTCTGATTATTTTAACTGTCTCCAGTTAAATACTTTCAGCAACATTTTCTCTTATTTTCAAAATTAATGCCACATTAATGTCCAGTGGCAAAGAAAGGAGTGATTGCAACCACTCACCTAGCTCCTTGGGTTTGTGTCGTCACTGCAGTGTCTAGTTACCATGTCTGACTACAAAGAAAATGTTGATGATAGGTTTCATTGATGAGACTGCCTTTGAAAAGCCTCTGTGATATTTTCTGGAGGTTCAAACCAGTACCACCATCCAAATTCTACTTTAAGCCTGTACTGACTCCTTCATCCAGCTCCGCTGCAAAGAGTCTCTCCTTTTGAGGTCGCTGGCAGGTGAGCGCTGGTACATCTGGCTGTGTTTCCTCTCCTCACCTGTAAAATCTCTATAATCATATGATTACATGCATTTGAAAGAAAAGGTTTTGTTTGGTTTTGTGCTAAAGAAACTTACTGAATTTATGTTAGTAGAGTAACAAAATTACTTCCTGTATTAACAGCAATGCTTACGAAGAGTTCTTCCTTTATTTTATCTTTGTTAAGAGGAGGAAGCAAGAAGTTTTGAGGGATTAGATGATAGTAAAAGATTTTTTCTTTTCTTCTTCTTTAGATAAATATCTAGGGATCACAATTTTCTTTACATTGTATCTGAGGGCATTGGATGTAATTCTGAAGTACTGTGAAATTTCACTGCTATTCCAACATGAATCTTTAATTCCCTATTTACAGCCAGTGCTGATTTCCCATACAATGGTCAAGCTATAGGAGATGGAGTTAACAGAAACTCTGCCATCATTGGAGGTAAGAGAAATGTCTGCTTTTCTGAGGTGCTTTGCAGTATGACTGTGACAGCTGAATTGCAGTTAGTAGTAACACATCCAAGCTATTTGCCAAGAGCTGAGGATGTGAGAGAACTACATCTAAACAAAGTTAAATAGAAATCCCTGGAGGGGTTCAAGGCCAGGCTGGATGAGGCTTTGAGCAACCTGGGCTAGTGGGAGGTGTCCCTGCCCATGGCAGGGGGTTGGAACTGGATGATCTTTAAGGTCCCTTCCAACCCAAACCATTCTGTGATTCTGTGATTTGTCTAAGTTCGCTCAGGCACATTCTCCTAGTGAAATGGTTTGTTCTTGCACAGTTTGTCCCCTCAGATTCAGTTTTAACCAAATCAAAATACTGATACACATATTAAGCGTGCATGTGGGGAGCTACTTTGCAGTAGTTACTTATGTTAACAGAGTAATTAATTTATATGAAATGGCAAGGACACTTTTCCAGTTCCAACAGATTCAGCATGGATCTGTGTCAAGCACTATTTGCTCCACCCTTGACAAAGATCCTTCATGGATTGGTTTTTAAGGGCCAAGTTCTGCTGTAACTTATGTGCAGGAGAGTCCCAGTCAGTGGGATAGGTAATGCTAGGTAATGATAGGATATGATAGTAATTTTGAAATAGCATTCCATTGAAGATATTCTGGCCAGCTGGCTCCAGAAACAAGGATCCTGATTACTTGTATGCACACTTGCAATTTTCTCTTCCCTTCCCGTAGTATGGAAGTGTTGCACCATAATTCTCCTGCGAGAACCTTCATCAAATTCGGGAGGCATAGAAGAAAAATTGTAAAGAGCAGCCTAATAGCTTTCAGTCAGTTCTAAATGCATATAAAATGAGATAGTGGTGGTGGCTTTTGTCATGTAAAGCAACACTGAATATAGTAGTACATGTGGTCTAATGGAATTTCTCATTTCTTTTCCCTGGCCCCCTCAAGGGTCTATGTTTCCATATCCAGTTTTAGATGAGTTGCTTTAGTTTTGATTTGCTATGTTATTTTTTCCTTTTATATTTTTATTACTCCTTAAAATTTTTCATTAATACTGAAACCTTGCAGTGCTAGAAGGATAGCATTGCATTCCTCAGAAAAATTCAAGCCACACCTGAACAGCCTGGCTGTCCAACAAAAGTGGCATAACCTAATTCTGGCTGGTTACAATATTACTTTAACATGAGAATTTTATAATGTCTTCATCGTGAAAGATCATCATGCCTGGAGTGAAGGACCAAAACTGGAACAGTGCTGTTTTAGCACGTAGTTACCTATGCCTAAGAGGGTAAGGTATATGAGACTTCTCCCTAACAGGGCTGAACCCCAAACAGACCATTGCAGGGGGAGCAATTAGGGATAGGTCTGATGATAAAGCAGTTAACTTCGGTAATTATGCGGAGCCAATGCCTAGTGGGTGATGTGAGCCAAGCCAATTTTCAAGGACATGTTGAATGGCTGTTTCCAGCCATTGACTGGAAAGTATACATCCGTGCCTCCATCCTGAAAGAGCTGTCCCGGCAGTGACACATTGCTATTTCACCCCCGTGTTTTGGGAGCGCTGGGCACCCCTCTGCCTCACAGTCAGCAAAGCTCACCTCTGTAAGTAGGTCTGAACATTGAATTTTACGTGTGAGATGAAACTCACCAGCAGACTGCACTCAGTGACGTTTTGTGTGAAGCAAAAGCTATATATAAATATTAGAGTCGTGGGAACCAAGCAACTGCGGTGGTGTTTAACTGCCTGGGTAGCTTTGGCACAGCTCAGAGCGGCTGTGCCACGATTTGGTGTTCTCCTCACTAGTGGCCTATTTTCTCTCCTCCTCTGTGTAGGCGTCATCGCAGTGGTAATCTTCACCATCCTCTGCACTTTGGTGTTCCTCATCCGCTACATGTTTCGCCACAAGGGAACCTACCACACCAACGAGGCCAAAGGGGCAGAGTCAGCCGAGAGCGCCGATGCTGCCATCATGAACAATGACCCCAACTTCACAGAGACCATCGACGAGAGCAAGAAGGAATGGCTTATCTAAGCCCACAGGGAGGGGGCCTGGGGTGGGATACAAGCTGGGCCAGGGTGGGACTGGGATGAATTTTGCAGTGGGGAGAGAACACTCTGCATCGGACGCTTGAGCACACGTATGGTAAAAAGATCAGCACAACTGGAGGAGCAAGGGACAGGAAAATACCACTGAGACTGGAGGAAAAAAAAAAAAAAAAGAGTATCTCAAGCATTTAAGAAAAAATACTTTTTAATATTTATTTACAGCAAATTACCCCTTCTGTACCCAAACAACTACAACAAAGAGCAGTTTTACAGCTTCAGCATTGGTTCAAATTTTTAGTAATACCTGTCTATTTCTCTGTGTGTTTAGAGGTGTTCTGGATACCCGCAATGAGAAACGGCGCTGGTTTTTTACATTTTTAAAAGCTGTTTGAAACGTGGGTAGTTCTGTCCTGAGAACAAGTGGCAGACCTGTCTTCCCGGCATCATGTTCCTTCATGGTTGGCTCCTTCCCCGCAGGCTGCCCTCAGGCCCGCACCGTTCATTTTGGTGGCATTGAACTGGGGGCTCGGGGCTGAGGGTGAGGATTTGTGCAAATCATTCTGGTCAGTTTTTCAACGTGTCATCAGCCCATGCCAACCCTGGCAGGATCCATCTTCTTGACCCAGGCACCTTGTTGATTGCACACAATTCTCATCAGCAATGTAAAAATACTGTTATTGCAACCACTACCACCACCAGAGAGAGAGGATGATCATAAAGCACAGGAAGCTTTGGGGTTATTTTTTATCATTATTATTATTATTATTATTGTTATTATTTTGTTCGTCTCTGAGGAAGGATTATGCTGTGTGAGTCTGCAGACCTAGTCTGTTCCTGTGTCTTTGGCTCGGCGCTGGTGACCTGACGCCAGTTGAAGCGCAGCTTTGCCTGTGGCATATTGGCATATACTGTACTTAGGCTGAAGCATTTAGTAGGGAATTAGAGACAGACTTTGCTTATGTTTCTTTTCTATAGGCTGTCACAGAAATATTAGTACAGGTCTAGTCAATGCATTTGAACCCATGGGCTTCACATAACACTTTTTTTCCAACTCTAGCGTAGCGATTTATTCTTTAACTCCTTTGTTTCCGTCCCTTTCCGAGGAAAGCCTCTGCTGGCAGTGTTCACCCAGGCAGGAAGGTGAAGCACAGGAGGCTTGGAAACTGCCCACAGAGTACGTGAGAAACAGAGAGCGCACAGAGCGGAGTTACTTCTCAATACAGAGGTTTACCTGAACTATTTTGCTGTCTTTATAAGGCATTTTTAAGAATAGCAAGGCCAATGCCAAATGAAGCATTGCACCCCATGTCCCCTCTTGGACCAGGGAAGTTGTAGGTGTTGCCTGAGAAGCAGGCAGGCAGCTTGTAGGAAAAGCAAAGGGGCAGCCTGAAGACCTAATATCGTTTTTATGGCAATAATGTAGCTTTAGCTTGCCCTGTGCAGAGGAGTGTGGTTCTCCAGTGGTCTGATTTGATAGGAATTTAAGGCATTAATGGGCAGTTTTGCAGTGGAACATAATGAAGGAGTTAATGTATTTCAGGGCATTTGCTGTGTGCTAAAAAACCAGAAACAGTACAAAGAATTTCCCTTTGAAAGTATTTATGCCCGTGACAGTCCTAGATTTGCTTTATCTTTAATATTGCTGGGTTTAGTATGCACAGATTTAATCCATTTTTCTGTACAAGAAAGATCTATTTTTCACCCAAATCGACAACCTACTACACTGAGCAGTGCTGTCATCTTTAATGTCCTTATTATTCTGGTTGATGCTTTAAAATGGAAAAAAAAAAAAATCATGGAGGGGGAGGAAAATACTGGAGTCCTACCAGACAAGAAATTTGTAAGCACAATTTGTCAGACAGAGAAGGCCAGATAGTTTGGGTTTTAAGGACGATAGCCTAAGTCATCTTCTGGATTCACTGAACATAGATAGCAGATCAAATCGAGCCCATTGATTTCTTCTGTTTATGGATTTGGAATTAGCATACAGTTTCAAAAAAAAAAAAAAAAGTCTGTTTCTCAGGTGACATTATGTGGCAGGGGGTTCAAGCAGGCTTAAAAACCACTTCTGTCAGTCTTGTGCTCTGCAGCCTTTTTGCCTTGCCTCCAGTATTAGCCTCCCCCTCTCTTGTGTTTAATGGAGCAGATGGGTCCTTATTCTTGTTTAACTGTGGGTGTCAGTCTCCACCCCTTGGAGACTCCAGCATGTGATGGATCTAGCCTCCACCACTAACTATTCAGCAACATACATAGCAATCACAGATGCCTTTCTAGGATTGCAAAGGCATTCTCTTTTCTAGATTGTTTTATGTTTATTTTGATTTTAGTGGTATTTCAGTCCACTCTGAAAAACATCCTTGCCTGCAGCTTCAAGTTACCAAGAGAAGTCAATATGGTGTCGTTTGCATCATTTGGGGTTTGGTTTGCAGCAAAAAGTTACTTACTAATCTGAATTGAGTGTCCGGGAGGAGGATCAGACTTCTTTATCCTGAGAGACTAGAGTCCTCTGCTGCTTCACGTGGGAGAGGCAGACTTAGCAGCCCCAGTGCAAATTTGTGAAATGCCTTAGCATGGCACTAGAGGGGAAAGATGGCTCAGTCTCTGCACCTAGTCCTTACTGAAGCTAGGGACACTCGTCTGGGTTATGGTAGTGAGTGAGGTCTGTGATGTCTATTCACTGATTTCCTAAAAGATCACAAGCTCATCTCTGTCAACCCTGGAAGGAAGAATTCCTGGAAAACAACCTTTGACCATTGCACAAGCAATAGTTGTAAGTTAGTGTCTTCAATTTGAAAAAACAGGTTTTAACAAGTTGTAAGCATCTGCATCTCTCCATTGACTGCCCACCATGGACCTCTATGGGAAGTTCATTAGTGCTGTGTTAAAATGTTAATAGTCTTGAATCTTGGCATTATTTTTTCATGATACAGTCATTTTTTTCATAACTCTAGAAACTCTTTGAGTTATTAGAATTCTTGTTTCTTCTTAAACTGGACCTTAGACACGATGTTGTAAACTAGCAGCTGGTCTCTCTATAGGCATTAGGTGACTGTAGGTGAATTCCTGCCTGCCTGCTTTTTATTTCATTTCTGAGAATGACGTATGTTTAATTCTAGGCAGCAGTCGTTCGGCAGTGAATTCAGCACAGCAGTGAAGCAGGAGCTGGCTCAGAGAAGCAGCTTGTGTATTTTGCTAGCACTATATTCTGAGGATTTCTTCCTCTGCAAGCCTATTACTGAAGGTTGAAACAACATCCATAGTTTACTTTACCCACTCTTATTTGTGACAAAAATCCATGTTGTTTAACAGGTACTATCCATACACCCACCGTGGGAAAATTTGTTGGAGGGGAGAGTGGATTGTGCTTTTATAAAACTCTGTGCTTTCCCCAAAAAATATTAAAATAATCAGTCTGTTGTCACCTCTTTTTAGCTGCTTCACCTGTTTGAACTGTGCAGGAAAATGTAGCTTCTTGTACTGGTTGGGGAACCGAACTGTCCCCGTTGAGTTTCTAAAAGGCTTGTTCCTGGTTCCACGGGAATTGATGGCGAAACTGCTGCCGGTGGTGGAGAGAGCAAGCCTGGGCTGGAGACTAGGGCTACTGAAAGAACATCAGCAATATTTCAGATCCTCATTCACAACACAAGCAGACCACCGGGTAGTGAGTCGTGGAGCTCCAAAGAGCCAACATGGTGGAAAACTAATTTTGATGTCAGCCCAGCCTTGAGGGGAAATCCCAGTTTGAATCAAGTCTGCTTATTCAATATGAAGTGATAGAAAATTTGGATGTATGAAATAGGAACAGGTATATTTAATTGGTAGTGGAGCATTTCTGTTTTGTATTTTTCTTGTCTTAAAATTTACCTTTTATATCTCTTCTAGCAGTTACCACTTTGAAGGTATGGCAGTGTTTTAATATCATGCCCTAGGTAGCGTGATGGATGTGGAAGGATGGTCATCATAAATATTTTAGTAAGACTGCCAAAGCAGTGGTGTATATGTACAAATTTATTGTAGTGATAAGAATTCAGTTTAAGGGTCCAGTAAACAATTACATTTTAATTAAAACAATGTCCTTTAATGGCAGATGCCTCTAATTTCTAGGCTGTGTGTTGGAATGTGAAGCTGTCTCCGTTTGACAAGCAATAGCTTTTAATATGGTTCCTCTCTTGAACAAGTTAACATTCCAGCAAGCATGGTGATCCTGAAAAGGTGCCATTTTTGAAATTTTAAATTCTGTTAATCAGATTTCATTATCCATCTTAGAGAAACAAAACAGGAACCTTGCCTTCTAAAAGCAACAGCGTGTAAACTAGAACGAAAGAAGGACAACATGTATGTACGCCTAATATCTTCTGTGAATGTCTTTCCTTTTAATTAAAGCTAACCAGATTGGTAAATTAAAAAAAAAAAAGAAAAAAAAAAAAAAAGAAAAGAAAAGAAAGAAAGACATTTGAAATAGTTTTAATTACCCTAACAGCTGTTTCCTTGTGCTTTGTGTATTCTGATCATTGTCTATATTTTTTCTTTCTCTAGTACCAGGAAATCAGTTTGGAAAGGATAGAAGTTGGAAAGGCCTCTTAAGGAAAGACCCACAGTACATGAACAAGGGACTTGAGAACACAGTTATACATAAGCAGAGAGGGTGCTAAGGTCTAGGGAAGATTCATTGAATGGAAGTGTGTTCCTCCTGCATCAGGCAGCCCTCATTACTTGTTACGGAGGAGAATCTCACGCAGCATAGATCTGTCCTTGTTGAGTGGGATGACGGTCTGAGCATAGGGCTTTGGTAGAAATTAAATTACTGCATTTCTGAGGTTTTTCCCTTTCTGATCACTTTGCAGATAGCAGCAAGCAGCCTGCGGTCGGTTCTGTTCACGTTTGTTATTGCAGGCTCTGTGGCATTGCCAGATTCCCAAAGAGTTACACGCTACAAGTGGCAGAGTGTGGGTTGTCTGCCTTCCTTTCCTGCCGTAGCTCTGTCCTTTCCTTTATGAATGTGAGCCTTTTATTGAAATTGTCAAGAAAAAAATGTATGCCCAGCTCAACAGACTTGTGTCTGTTCCTTTTAATAAACTACCTTATCAGGCTTTAAAAAGTTTTTATGATGTGAAGCATTTTATAAAAGAACTACGTTAAGTGCACTTGAATGGGAGAGCGTGAAATCCAGGCAAAGGAGCATCAGTGGGATGTGAGAGGGACTGTGCTTGTCCCAACCTGCTGCTCTGTCTACAGTGTGAATTGCCTTAACTACCAACCCAAAGACCTGGCCCCATCCAAGACCTTAACGTACTTTGTGGAATAGAACAGTGGCAAAGGCTTGTGATGCCTTGTGATGATGTTTTGACTGTTCATTTGTCCGACTGTTGTAACCCCTAGAGGGAGAGTCACGCATTCTACAGGAATATTTGGCATTTATATAGGAAAGCTCTAGAACGA
The DNA here is from genome assembly GCF_000699245.1 of Pterocles gutturalis. Lineage (NCBI taxonomy): Eukaryota > Metazoa > Chordata > Aves > Pterocliformes > Pteroclidae > Pterocles > Pterocles gutturalis. The sequence continues at coordinate 5,451 of NW_010127433.1, read as the reverse complement.
AGAGATGAGAGTGGAGGTTCAAGTTTAAAGCCCTTCTGATACTTGCACGCTGTAACACCAAGAAGAGTCTTTGCTTCTTGCTGTCACCACGTGTGTTTCCCTGCAGCCCACCCAGTGTGTGGGTGTGCACATGCACCTCTGCAACCTAAGGCTCTTCAGGATGCTATGTCTACAGCTCTTGGGTAACTACTGCCACAATGTGGGTGTATGGTGGAGAAGACACCAAACTTGCTTCAAATCCATGAGTGTGCAGTGCTAGCAAAATCACTCACTCTTGAAATTAAGTGCAATTTTGGAGATAAGCTCTGACTTGAGAGATCTTTTGGACATGATGGACTCAGGCCCTACAGTAGTAGGTACATATGGTGTTTCATAGAATCATTAAGGTTGGAAAAGACATCAAGGATCATCAAGTCCTTGGACCTAGTTACTGAAAAGCATTTATTTAAGAGTCTAGAACACAGTTCTTTTAATGCCCTGTTTAACTCTGACTTTCCTATATAAGCAGACCTCTTCTTGAAGCACTGTGCTCAAAGCTCTGATTACACCAACAGGAAGAAAAGTTGCTGATTCGTGGCATCTTTACAAAAGAAGTTTTTTTTTTAAATGTCACTTCACATCAAAAATAAAAGTTTGGTATCAACAGGTTTTTTTCACAGAGAAGTGTTTCTTTCGACTAGTTTTCTATTTTCAAAACATCATGAGAAAAGTTAAGTAATTATTCCATGGGACAGAAAGCACAACCAGATCTGCATCTGTGAAGAAGGGGGGTAAGATATACTCTGCACATATACATAGAATCAAGTAGTAAATTTAGTGCTTCCCATTACTTCTGTGATGCAGCAGCTTTCAATGTCTACTTACGCTCCCACTGCTATTTTTTCCTTGATGGCAAAACATCTGGATTAAGAAACAAACATAAAAGAAAAGTCTGTACCTTTTGTTTTACTGTAGATCCATGTTCTTGCTTAGGGTAATAGCAAATGGTTTCCTCAGATTTCATAGCATTAGTTCTGCTGTCTCCAAGGGTCAGAGGTGTACTATCACCATATCAATTATTAGAATCTAGAGGTATTTCTACTGATAATATTAAACAACCGGCATTCTGGATTCTAGCAAAGGGCTGCTCTAAGAAATTCTTATTTATTGAAAACCCATGTCAAGGGGTTATTGAAACCCATGTCACCAAGACATCTTCTGCTGAGTAAGAAAAGTAAATTACTGGAACGACACTAGAGCAGAAACCATTTAAGGGAATGTTTAGCTTGCTGAACAATATACCAGAAAGAGTCTCTTCTTGCCCCCCAGGTAGGAATTTGGGGTAGGTAAAGTGATGCGCCATGTCTCCATTGCCTTTTTGGCCAAGATATTTGAGCTGCTCTCCTCTTTCACATGCTTTAAAACAGGCTGTTGCAAGAAGACAGTGGAAGATGTGAAACTTAAGCAAGCTGCTGGGGAGAGCACAGAATCACAAGTCCCAAGCTCTTCTTCTACCGGCTGGTCTGTCCTTGCTTAGAAGACAATTCTCAGATGTGTTGCCACCTGTACCTGTCTTGTTGCCCCCTTTCCCCCATCTTACCACAGAACAGTCCAGGTTGGAAGGGACCTCGGAAGACCTTCTGGTCCAGCCTTTCATGGGAAAGGGAGGCTAGATGAGATCCTAGCATCCTGGCCGGTCATGGTTTTTTCCCCACTGACTCCATTTTCAGGGCTGTAGGTTATCAACAGGCTCTTGTTTAAGACAGACTGAAAGAGTCGCTGGAGCAAGTCAACAAACTCTTGAATCAGCCAGAAAGCAATAACTTTAAATGACTCCTGTCAGGTGGAGGAGGCTTCATCTGGAAAACTTCCAGCTTGTCACCTCTGCTACATGTAGTCATGGCTTTGGTTAGCAACGGAGCAACCAGCCAAGTGTATGTATTATTTTTTTTAAACCCATGAGGAGGTATGTAAGATAAATAAACTTGGCTGAATAAAGACAAGGGGGCCATCCCCTGTATGCTAATGTTTATTCTCTAAACTGTACATCCTCATGCTTATGGTTCATGTGTCACTGGAGGAGGCTGACATTGGCACAGTCCATAAATGATTCACAAGCTGTCCCAACAGCCCTCTACTGCTTTGTCTTAAAAATCTCTATGGGATAATAATTTACAAATAGATCTATGGTTTGCCATCATAAAGCACTGGACACAGTATCGGCAGCTAGTTGTAATTGATTTCTGTTATAAAACCCAATCATGTCTGCAGAATTTTCTTGTGTAATTTGCACTAACAAGACCTTTACCCCTGAAACATAAGCTACTGCAAGGGGGCAAGGTAGCAAAGAAAAATTCCTTTTGCTGCACACCCTGAAACACAATGTGAAGTCCCTTTTGTTACAGAGTTCCTGGTGCAGGAGTAAGATCTCTGTACACATCTAATATCTCCTTCTTTCCAAATCCCTTACCACTCCAAGACCAGCATGGAAGGAAATTGGCTGACAGTTCTGGGATTTTTTTCCCATCTCTTCCTCTACTTTAGAAATGGTCCCTCTCCCTGATAAATTCATCACCTTTCATTGTACCATCTTTAAACTCCTTCTCAGCAATGCTCGCTACTTTGACCAAGGTGAAGCCTCTCACCTACAATGTGACTATTGTAGTGGGAGAGTTGTATGCCACTAAATCCCTGTCATCTGTTATGTTTGCAGATGATTCTTATCTGTTTCTAGTACTCCGTGACTGAAAGTAAAAGTTTGGCTTCTGCCACCTGCAGCATAATTTCATAACTTTTTTGTATTTGTTCCAAAATCACAGCACCAGTAGGCGAAAAGAGTCTGAAAACAAGGCAGTTGCACCTCATTCCATTAAGCAAGTTCACTTTCTTTTGCTTGATTCAAATTTTCCCAAGAGATCTCAATACTAAAATAAATGTGTAGCAAAAGCCAGCATCTGTTTTCCTTAGGGCCACAAGATGTCAGAATTAACCCTCAGCCATCCCTTTTCCTCGTCCTTTTGTGGCACATGCACAAGGCCACCGGTAGCCTCCAAAGGAGGACACAAAAACAGTGACATTATAAAAGCTTCTACTGGTTTTAGTCTGTTGGAGTTTTAAAGGTCCATCTCAACAGGGGCAAGAAGTCAGCACTCGTACAGCTTTCAGTTATTGGCACATCCAAGAAAATTCTCAACATGGGATATCAAAGAATTTTATTTTCATTGGACCAGCGTCTCAGAGAGGGAAGAAAAATGTCTCTCTCTTTGGAGTACCTGAGATGATATACTCACTCCATTGCAACTCCTGCACTGTGTCTGATCTTTTGCAGCTCCAACTACTTAAGATAAGGAATCAGAGTGAATAGTAAAGGCTAAGGCATCGCTTGATTCCCATTAACTCTTTGAAGCACAGGGAACTATCTTTCCACCAATCTGCTTGGCGTGGTTGATCTCACTCATCCACTGGTAAGGAGGATCTTTTGCTCTGCTCTTCAGTGGATCAAGATCCATCAGTGGGCTGGGCAGGTGTTGCATAAAATATCTTCAGCCCTATTGAACCAAACCATGCATTGAGCAGCCCGAATGCAGGGAGTTCCTCTGATACAACAGCATGATCTGGCACAACGTTCTTGAAAGGCTTCAGCTCCTCGACAACCCCGCTATGCCATATGACTAGTGCTAATTACCAGAAGCCTGCTGGAAATTATCTGTACTCACAATCCTACATGTGGATGCCAACCTTAACTAAGAGCGCTTCATTTCATGGGGATTAAATACATTCCCCACCTACTACGGAGTGCTTGGGCTGTGCTCAGTTTGAAGCCTCTTACTGACAATATATAAATAGAGATATAGAGATAAATACATATTTTTCTGGAGATGTTTTATAAGTGGCCTTTACTTTGTGCATGGTAATTACTGACAAACTCTTCTTCTTTAGGAGCTACAGAGTGGCTGGTGCTGCAGTCAGCTGTCTCTGTTGCAAGGGAGACTTGGGGTGCGGGCTTGGATTTGGATTTTTATTATTCAGCTATAATTTGCATGGTTTGGATTTGAGTTTTGTCTTGGTGTCTTTTTTTTTTTTTTCTTTTTTTTTTCCCTATTGGTTTTCTGGCAGGGACACATTGGGCTCAAGCAGGAACTTATTTCTCAGCCTTTGAGAGATGGATTGAAGCTGTTGGTGCCATATAACACTTCAGAAACGCCTGCCTTGCACAGCCGTGATGTTGATCAGCGGAAGGGTCTCCATACAGTTTCTTCAGCAAGCTATTGGGGTTTTCACCGCTTAGTGAGGTGCTCCTATCTCTCTAGCTTTACTTGGCAGGACAGCAAGGTAGCAATAGCTGGGCTATGGGTATAGCCTCATGAGCAGGAAAAGGGGTCAGCAGAGACTAAGACACCAATGAGTAGAAGTAGATTCATAACCACAGCAGTAGTGAGACTGGCAGAATTGCTACTGAGGCAGGTCATTTTACTTCCTCTTTGCTTTCATTCCTTTTTTTTTTTTAAATAGTCTCTGTTTGTATGCCATGTCTGAGTAATGCATCTCTACCAGCCAGCCAGCTCTCAATAGCCTGGGCTCTCGGTTAGAGGTAGAAATGTGGTTGTGCTTTCCTATTGAACTTGTTCCTGCTGCTGTGGAGCAGTCTGATCCCAGGAAAGGACCAGGGCCATTAGCTGTCAGGAAAGTGAAATCAGACTCTCACCCTCCAAAGCAGGTTGAAAGCCAATCCCAGGGTTATGTGCCTACAAAGCTGGCCCAGTTTCCTGGCGGGTGAGGCAAGATTTTGTCTGTTTGCAATTATTCTAGTCCACAGGTTTCTTTCTTGAGCACAATTTTCCCATGGGAAGCATAACCAGGATATGATGGTTACCCTATTTAAACAAAAATGTGTATATTAAAAAAAAAAAAAATCCTAATCTGAAAGTATAGTGTATCTGAGATTCCTCTGTTATAGACATTTAGTCTACGGATTTATGGCTATATTTGCTATGTTATGCTTGAATAAACATATAATTCATTGAAATATACGAGACTGATAAAAGTAATATTGATCTCTTTAAGGAGAATAAACTGTTTGTAAATTTATAAAGCGTATATTCTGTTAGGCCTTATTTGAAGTATGTACTGTGGTTTGGTAAAAGTACAACATTAAAAGAGCCTTGCCAGATGAGGATTGGTTTTTTGTGTGTGCACGTGTATGGTTGCTTTTGAATATTTGAAATCTTCATTTAACAACAAAAAAAAAAGCTCTACAGGGTGTGTGTTTAGGTGCCTGAGATGACATGCAGAGTGCTCTTCGGGTTTCTGCATACAGTCACTCCAGGGAGGGGACAGGTGAATCTGTTTTTTCTGAATAATTTGGAACCAGTTTTGTTTGGCAACAAAAGTGGCTGGTAGCGCCACTGACTGGCTGGAGATTTTTAAAAGAGGATTTGATAAAATTAATTAATAGTAATTAATTAAAATATA